>NC_034183.2:2651409-2676409 GCF_002021735.2 Oncorhynchus kisutch
GTGATCAAGACAAAGGAGATGATTGTGGACTACAGGAAAAGGAGCACCGAGCACGCCCCCATTCTCATCGACGGGGCTGTAGTGGAGCAGGTTGAGAGCTCCAAGTTCCTTGGTGTCCACATCACCAACAAACTAACATGGTCCAAACACACCAAGACAGTCGTGAAGAGGGCACGACAACAAAAGGTTCCTCAAAAGGTTCTACAGCTGCACCATCGAGAGCATCCTGACGGGTTGCACCACTGCCTGGTATGGCAACTGCTCGACCTCCGACCGCAAGGCACTTCAGAGGGTAGTGCGAACGGCCCAGTACATCACTGGGGCCAAGCTTCCTGCCGTCCAGGACCTCTTATACCAGGCGGTGTCAGAGGAAGGCACTACAGAGGGTAGTGCATATGGCCCCGGTACATCACTGGGGCCAAGCTTCCTGCCGTCCAGGACCTCTATACCAGGCGGTGTCAGAGGAAGGCACTACAGAGGGTAGTGCATATGGCCCCGGTACATCACTGGGGCCAAGCTTCCTGCCGTCCAGGACCTCTATACCAGGCAGTGTCAGAGGAAGGCACTACAGAGGGTAATGCGTACGGCCCTGGTACATCACCGGGGCCAAGCTTCCTGCCGTCCAGAACCTCTATACCAGGCGGAGGAAGGCCCTAAAAATTGTCAAGACTCCAGACTCATAGACTGTTCTCTCTGCTACCGCACGGCAAGCGGTACCGGAGCGCCAAGTTTAGGTCCAAGAGGCTTCTAAAACAGCTTCTAGCCCCAAGCCATAAGACTCCTGAACAACTAATCAGATCAGCTACCCAGACTATTTGCATTGACCCCCCCCCCATTTTTTTACGCTGCTGCTACTCTCTGTTACCCAGTCACTTTAACTCTACCTATATGTACATATTACCTCAATTACCTCGACTAACCGGTACCCCCGCACTTTGACTCTGTACCGGTACCCCCCCTCTATTTAATTATTTGTAAAAAAATATATACATGTAGATTTATTTATTTATTTTGGTCTTTTTTGTCTTAACCAACAATGGGGTTTTTAGGGCTTGTAAGTACGCATTTCACTGTATGGTCTACACCTTTTGTATTCGGCGCATGTGACAAATACAATTGGATTTGATTATAAACCCCCCCCACATAAACCCCCCCACATAAACCCCCCCACACATAAACCCCCCCCCACATAACCCCCCCCCACATAAACCCCCCCCACATAAACCCCCCCACATAAACCCCCCCACATAACCCCCCCCCCCACATAAACCCCCCCCCACATAAAAACCCCACATAAACCCCCCCCACATAAACCCCCCCACATAAACCCCCCCCACATAAACCCCCCCCCACACATAAACCCCCCCCCACACATAAACCCCCCCCACATAAACCCCCCCCACATACACCCCCCCCCCACAGCTTTCGAGCAGCTGAGCTTCATTCAGAAAGTTCTCCAGAACTCAAGCAGAATGTTTCTCAGATGTTTTCTACAGAGAAGAGGAAGTGCAGAAACCCAGCCCAGTTCTTCAGCCCAGTTCTTCAGCCCAGTTCTTCAGCCCAGTTCTTCAGCCCAGTTCTTCAGCCCAGTTCTTCAAGGACCCTGACTATTATTTATACCCCAAAAATATATATATATACAGAATATATATATATATATATATATTATAATAATATATATAATATCATATATTTCAGTCATCTTCTTGTAATTCACATTTAATAAGATGTTTAATAAGACGTCATAGTATTCAACTCATAACTTGTCCAAGCAGGAATAAATTATTCAAAATAAGATTTATATACAGATATATATACAACCTAATCCAGTGACAGTTTGGGTTGTTTATCGATATGTATTTATTTTATATATTTTTATTTTCAATAGAGATGCATTTGCCTTTATCTTTATGTTCACAAATGTTATATAATATATATATAATAATATAATATAATTAAATTGTTATAAAATGTTATATAATATATATATAATAATATAATATAATTGTATTGGTGCTAATTCACCACCTGAAGATTGTGGAAACACAACACACATGGCTAACACTAAATAGAACACATCTGCTCGTAGCTACGATGTAGTGTTTTGTGTTTTATGTATTAATCTAACCTAAAAAACTAAACTTGTAAAGAGGCCGCGGCTTTTGTGGAGCGATGGGTAACGATGCTTCGTTGGTGACTGTTGTTGATGTGTGCAGAGGGTCCCTGGTTCGAGCGAGGCCAGTATGGGCGAGGGGACGATCTAAAGTTATACTGTTACATTGATGCTGTTGACCCGGATCACTGGTTGCTGAGGAAAAGGAGGAGGTCAAAAGGGGGGGTGAGTGTAACGGATGTGAAATGGCTAGCTCGTTAGCGGTGGTGCGTTTCAATCGGTGACGTCACTTGCTCTGAGGCCTTGAAGTAGTGGTTCCCCGATGCTTCGTGGGTGTCAGTTGTCTATGAGTGCAGAGGGTCCCTGGTTCGGGCGAGGCCGATGGCCGATGCACAATTTTGCGCGCTCCGTATTTCAATATCTTGATTGTAAAACAGTGTTGTTTGAGCTCAAAAATGATCATTGACAAAAAAACGACATAATAGCTATGGAAAGCAGGGTGGCCTAATGGTTAGCAAGGTGGACTAGTAACCGGAAGGTTGAAAGTTCAAACCCCTGAGCTGACAAGGTACAAATCTGCCGTTCTGCGCCTGAACAGGCACTTAACCCACTATTCCTAGGCCGTCATTGAAAATAAGAATTTGTTCTTAACTGACTTGCCTAGTTAAATAAAGGTATAAAAAAAGCTGAGACCCTCATCTCCTTAAAGGGATTCTCTGGTACTTTTTAGCCAGCACTTCTGAAAGTAAGAGCTCAAGAGACTAAAGTAGTCCCCCCAAAAAATGCTTATAACACCACGTCATTGCACTCTGTCTCTCTCTCTCTCTCTGTCTCTCGCTCTAGCTGTCACTCAAATGGAGAGGGGTTGAATCTCATTGGTTGGAACACAAATTGTTATAGGGGGATGGCCCACGTGGAGGGGAAATGTAGTGGAAAAAGGAGACAGCACAGATTCCAGAAAACAGTTGCTTTCAAACTAGGGATTTCATGTTTAATTAAGGTTAGACAGTAATTCTGCTCATAGATTATGCATGTATGTACTACACATTGATACATGCAGCCCAAAGTGGGAGGTTTAATCAGTACCAGAGCAGGGACCACTAGTCCATGTCCAAATGTTTTTCTTCTGAAATGTTATGCAATCACAACGGGCACACGAGGGGGGGGGGGTGAGAGGATCAGCTCATTACATCAGCCGACCCCAGCGAAACAGGCAGGAATATAGGCAGGACAGACACTGTTAGTACAGGAATCCTGAGAATAATCTACTTTACTACTTTTATCCGCCCCCTCGAGGTGACCAGGTAGAGTGTGCAGCTCGCACCAGCGCCACCAATAAAATGTGTGTAACTTAATGGTGGAAGTCTGGAGCCCTGCATTGACAGGGCCAACAGGTCTGGGAGCAGGCTAAGGGCAGGCTGATCCTCTGAAAACTGGATGTTAGGCCAACTAGCCTGGTTCCAGGTCTGTTAGTGCTGTATGCACTGTAATGACCATAGGAGTTGGCAAGACAGAACAAACTGGTCTGGGAGCAGGCTAAGGGCAGGCTGATCCTCTGAAAACTGGATGTTAGGCCAACTAGCCTGGTTCCCGATCTGTTAGTGCTGTCTTGACAACTTCTTGTTAAGCCCGTGTCAAGGTAGCACAGACAGATGTGGAACCAGGCTGAGGGTAAACAGTCACTCTGTCTGATGATGATCACCACTATGGCACAGCTGGGACAGGTTGGGTGATGTCCTAATAGCTGGGCTGGGCTGGGTGATGTCCTAATAGCTGGGCTGGGTGATGTCCTAATAGCTGGGCTGGGTGATGTCCTAATAGCTGGGCTGGGTGGTGTCCTAATAGCTAGGCTGGTTTGGGTGATGTCCTAATAGCTGGGCTGGGTGATGTCCTAATAGCTGGGCTGGGCTGGGTGATGTCCTAATAGCTGGGCTGGGTGATGTCCTAATAGCTGGGCTGGGTGATGTCCTAATAGCTGGGCTGGGTGATGTCCTAATAGTTGGGCTGGGTGATGTCCTAATAGTTGGGCTGGGTGATGTCCTAATAGTTGGGCTGGGTGATGTCCTAATAGTTGGGCTGGGTGATGTCCTAATAGTTGGGCTGGGTGATGTCCTAATAGTTGGGCTGGGTGATGTCCTAATAGCTGGGCTAGGTGATGTCCTAATAGCTGGGCTAGGTGATGTCCTAATAGCTGGGCTGGGTGATGTCCTTCGGGTGCCGGACCATTCTTGATACACACTGGAAACTGTTGAGCTAAACAAAACAGCAGTGTTGCAGTTCTTGACACAAACCGGTGCGCTTGGCACCTACTACCATACCCCGTTCAAAGGCATTTCAATCTCGCCCCACACTCCTCTATCCAACCGTGCCATTGGTAAAAACTCAGGGTTTTAAATGGTGCAGTTTGCGCATATTTAGGAGTTGAGAAATAAATAAAGTAGGAATGGAAAGCTGGGGTCCCCCTCTTTTTAACCAAGACCATTACAACTGCTGTTTAAAGCTGCTGATTGAGTTGTTGTGCTTTGACTGCTTGTCCTAATGCATCTGTCACTCAGGTTGTCATGGTTTCAACTGTCACCAGAGGACAGCAGAGAGACCGTCCTAGAGACATTAAGGACACTCAGGTTGTCATGGTTTCAACTGTCACCAGAGGATGGCAGAGACCGTCCTAGAGACATTAAGGGCACCCAGGTTGTCATGGTTACACCTGTCACCAGAGGACAGCAGAGAGACCGTCCTAGAGACATTAAGGACACTCAGGTTGTCATGGTTTCAACTGTCACCAGAGGACAGCAGAGACCGTCCTAGAGACATTAAGGACACTCAGGTTGTCATGGTTTCAACTGTCACCAGAGGACAGCAGAGAGACCGTCCTAGAGACATTAAGGACACTCAGGTTGTCATGGTTACACCTGTCACCAGAGGACAGCAGAGACCGTCCTAGAGACATTAACCACACTCAGGTTGTCATGGTTCTACCTGTCACCAGAGGACGGCAGAGACCGTCCTAGAGACATTAACCACACTCAGGTGTGTCCTATTTAGTCATTATGGTGTCACTGTTAAAAGTGGTGTGTTTTCTGTTGTCCTTTGCGGGGTCCTCTCCACATCCCTCCTCACGGCCCTCCCCATGTCCCTCCTCACGGCCATCCCTATGGTCCTCCCCATGTCCCTCCTCACGGCCCTCCCTATGGCCCTCCCCACGGCCCTCCCCATGTCCCTCCTCACGGCCCTCCTTATGGCCCTCCCCATGTCCCTCCTCACGGCCCTCCCTATGGCCCTCCCCATGTCCCTCCTCACGGCCCTCCCCATGTCCCTCCTCACGGCCCTCCTCACGGCCGTCCCTCCTCACGGCCATCCCTATGGCCCTCCCCATGTCCCTCCTCACGGCCATCCCTATGGCCCTCCCCATGGCCCTCCCTATGGCCCTCCCCATGGCCCTCCCTATGGCCCTCTCCACGGCCCTCCTCATGTCCCTCCCTATGACCCTCCCCACGGCCCTCCCCAAGGCCCTCCCCAAGGCCCTCCCCAAGGCCCTCCCTATAGCGCTCCTCACGGCCCTCCTCACGGCCCTCCCTATGTCCCTCCCCACGGCCCTCCCTCATAACTTGAATGTGCCTCGAGAGGATAATTTACATAATCATAGAACACAACAACAAGCCGACCAGGTAAATAGATCAACTATTCTTCTTCTATGGTATTTCTATTCAGGACTCGTTTTGTTGTAAGAGGAAAAGGTGGACTGTTCCAGCATCTTGAAATATGTTTTCATGTTTCATTAATTACTACAGCAGAAACACTCCTACACAACCAGTCCCCAGTGTGTGTGTGTGTGTGTGTCTGGGTGTGTGTGTGTGACTGTGTGTGTGTACATGTGTGACCAGCCCCCTGTGTGTGGTGCGTGTGCATTTGTGCGTGTGTGTGTGAGACCAGCCCCCTGTGTGTGTGTATGTGTGCGTGTGCGTGTGTGTGAGACCAGCCCCCTGTGTGTGTGTGTGTGTGTGTGTGACCAGACCCCTGTCCCCAGCAGGTGGACACCTATTACCATGTTATTTATTACTGTAACCACACAACCTCAGCAACACATGGACACTGTCAAGGAGGCTGATGGATGGGTTTACTAATGTACAGAACAAACTACAACCAATAGTCATAGAGGGGAGGGACTGCTGAAGAGAGAGAGAGAGAGAGAGAGAGAGAGAGAGAGAGAGAGAGAGAGAGAGAGAGAGAGAGAGAGAGAGGCAGAGAGAGGGAGAAAGAGATGGAGAGAGAGAAAGAGACGGAGAGAGAGAAAGAGACAGAGAGAGAGAGACGGAGAGAGAGAGACGGAGAGAGAGGGAGAGAGAGAGACAGAGAGACAGAAAGAGAGAGATAGATAGAGAGAGTGCGCTCTGCGTCTGTAGGTGCCTCTGTGGTCTAATTCATCTTGGGCAGCAAGGCCCAGTGACTTATTAGGAGACCAATATACAGGAAGCATAATCTTAGTATCTGAAGAGCTGTTTACCGCCTGGATGGAACCTATAGCTTCTTGTGTAGCATTTCTCAACCTCTTCTGCTATGCATAAAACCACCCCTTTAGAATGTATTAAATCAGTGTCAGATAGCATCTGAGGGATTCATGTTTAGCGGTTCTGCAACATCCCAGGGAACGGGTGCCGGTCCACAGACCAGAGGCTTAAAGGAACCACTGATCTCAGGACTGAACTTACGATTTTGTGCCAGGGTAACAAGATGCGACTGCTATTGTCTACCTGGCAGCACACAGTTAATGAGGAATCAGTATCTTTATCTTTCTAGGGGGAATAAATTAACTAATTAAAAAGTCTAGGTCCCGACTGGATGTTAATCAAGAGAAGGATCTGGACACTGGTCCAAGATGTCCTCTAGTGGATCAATACAGAACCCTGCAGCCAGGAGTAGTAACCTAGTGGACCAATACAGAACCCTGCAGGAGTAGTAACCTAGTGGACCAATACAGAACCCTGCAGCCAGGAGCAGTAACCTAGTGGACCAATACAGAACCCTACAGGAGTAGTAAACTAGTGGACCAATACAGAACCCTACAGCCAGGAGCAGTAAACTAGTGGACCAATACAGAACCCTACAGCCAGGAGCAGTAAACTAGTGGACCAATACAGAACCCTACAGCCAGGAGCAGTAAACTAGTGGACCAATACAGAACCCTACAGCCAGGAGCAGTAACCTAGTGGACCAATACAGAACCCTACAGCCAGGAGCAGTAACCTAGTGGACCAATACAGAACACTACAGCCAGGAGTAGTAAACTAGTGGACCAATACAGAACCCTACAGCCAGGAGTAGTAAACTAGTGGACCAATACAGAACCCTACAGGAGTAGTAAACTAGTGGACCAATACAGAACCCTGCAGGAGCAGTAAACTAGTGGACCAATACAGAACCCTACAGCCAGGAGTAGTAACCTAGTGGACCAATACAGAACCCTGCAGGAGCAGTAACCTAGTGGACCAATACAGAACCCTACAGCCAGGAGCAGTAAACTAGTGGACCAATACAGAACCCTGCAGGAGTAGTAAACTAGTGGACCAGTACAGAACCCTACAGCCAGGAGCAGTAACCTAGTGGACAAAATACAGAACCCTACAGGAGCAGTAAACTAGTGGACCAATACAGAACCCTGCAGCCAGGAGTAGTAAACTAGTGGACCAATACAGAACCCTGCAGGAGCAGTAACCTAGTGGACCAATACAGAACCCTACAGCCAGGAGTAGTAAACTAGTGGACCAATACAGAACCCTGCAGCCAGGAGTAGTAAACTAGTGGACCAATACAGAGCCCTGCAGGAGTAGTAACCTAGTGGACCAATACAGAACCCTACAGGAGTAGTAACCTAGTGGACCAATACAGAACCCTGCAGCCAGGAGTAGTAACCTAGTGGACCAATACAGAACACTACAGGAGTAGTAACCTAGTGGACCAATACAGAACCCTGCAGCCAGGAGTAGTAACCTAGTGGACCAATACAGAACACTACAGGAGTAGTAAACTAGTGGACCAATACAGAACCCTGCAGCCAGGAGTAGTAACCTAGTGGACCAATACAGAACCCTACAGCCAGGAGCAGTAAACTAGTGGACCAATACAGAACCCTGCAGCCAGGAGCAGTAAACTAGTGGACCAATACAGAACACTACAGGAGCAGTAACCTAGTGGACCAATACAGAACACTACAGGAGCAGTAAACTAGTGGACCAATACAGAACCCTACAGGAGTAGTAACCTAGTGGACCAATACAGAACCCTGCAGCCAGGAGCAGTAAACTAGTGGACCAATACAGAACCCTACAGGAGCAGTAAACTAGTGGACCAATACAGAACCCTACAGGAGTAGTAACCTAGTGGACCAATACAGAACCCTACAGGAGCAGTAAACTAGTGGACCAATACAGAACCCTACAGCCAGGAGTAGTAACCTAGTGGACCAATACAGAACCCTACAGCCAGGAGTAGAAACCTAGTGGACCAATACAGAACCCTACAGGAGCAGTAAACTAGTGGACCAATACAGAACCCTACAGGAGTAGTAAACTAGTGGACCAATACAGAACCCTGCAGGAGTAGTAACCTAGTGGACCAATACAGAACCCTACAGGAGTAGTAACCTAGTGGACCAATGCAGAACCCTACAGGAGTAGTAACCTAGTGGACCAATACAGAACCCTACAGGAGTAGTAACCTAGTGGACCAGTACAGAACCCTGCAGCCAGGAGTAGTAACCTAGTGGACCAATACAGAACCCTGCAGGAGTAGTAACCTAGTGGACCAATACAGTACCCTACAGGAGTAGTAACCTAGTGGACCAATACATAACCCTACAGGAGCAGTAAACTAGTGGACCAATACAGAACCCTGCAGGAGCAGTAAACTAGTGGACCAATACAGAACCCTGCAGGAGCAGTAAACTAGTGGACCAATACAGAACCCTGCAGCCAGGAGTAGTAAACTAGTGGACCAATACAGAACCCTGCAGGAGTAGTAAACTAGTGGACCAATACAGAACCCTGCAGGAGTAGTAAACTAGTGGACCAATACAGAACCCTACAGGAGTAGTAAACTAGTGGACCAATACAGAACCCTACAGGAGTAGTAAACTAGTGGACCAATACAGAACCCTACAGGAGTAGTAAACTAGTGGACCAATACAGAACCCTGCAGGAGCAGTAAACTAGTGGACCAATACAGAACCCTGCAGGAGCAGTAAACTAGTGGACCAATACAGAACCCTGCAGGAGCAGTAAACTAGTGGACCAATACAGAACCCTGCAGGAGCAGTAAACTAGTGGACCAATACAGAACCCTGCAGGAGCAGTAAACTAGTGGACCAATACAGAACCCTGCAGGAGCAGTAAACTAGTGGACCAGTACAGAACCCTGCAGGAGCAGTAAACTAGTGGACCAATATAGAACCCTGCAGGAGCAGTAAACTAGTGGACCAATACAGAACCCTGCAGGAGCAGTAAACTAGTGGACCAATACAGAACCCTACAGGAGTAGTAAACTAGTGGACCAATACAGAACCCTGCAGGAGCAGTAAACTAGTGGACCAATACAGAACCCTGCAGGAGCAGTAAACTAGTGGACCAGTACAGAACCCTGCAGGAGCAGTAAACTAGTGGACCAATACAGAACCCTGCAGGAGCAGTAAACTAGTGGACCAATACAGAACCCTGCAGGAGCAGTAAACTAGTGGACCAATACAGAACCCTGCAGGAGCAGTAAACTAGTGGACCAATACAGAACCCTACAGGAGCAGTAAACTAGTGGACCAATACAGAACCCTACAGGAGTAGTAAACTAGTGGACCAATACAGAACCCTGCAGGAGCAGTAAACTACTGGACCAATACAGAACCCTGCAGGAGTAGTAACCTAGTGGACCAATACAGAACCCTGCAGGAGCAGTAAACTAGTGGACCAATACAGAACCCTACAGCCAGGAGCAGTAAACTAGTGGACCAATACAGAACCCTGCAGGAGTAGTAACCTAGTGGACCAATACAGAACCCTGCAGGAGCAGTAAACTAGTGGACCAATACAGAACCCTACAGCCAGGAGCAGTAAACTAGTGGACCAATACAGAACCCTACAGCCAGGAGCAGTAACCTAGTGGACCAATACAGAACCCTACAGCCAGGAGCAGTAACCTAGTGGACCAATACAGAACCCTACAGGAGTAGTAACCTAGTGGACCAATACAGAACCCTGCAGCAAAGAATCTCTGCAGTGGAGCTCTAACACAGTGTAGGGTCTTTAAGGGCAGCAGTGGAGAAACACAAACGCATGCAGACACATACATTCTATATGTACAGAATGAAGCACTGCAAGACGACATTTCAAACTAATGTCTACATGCAGTGCCTTCGGAAAGATTTCAGACACCTTGACCTTTTCCACAATTTGTTACTGTAAGGGACGTCGTCGGTGGAATAAGGTGAGGACCAATGCGCAGCGTCGTACGTGGTCCTCTTTTTAATAAAGTAAACTGAATAACAAAACCACAAAGAAACAACCGGAACAGTTCAGTCTGGTGGAGACACACAAAGACTGGAAACAACCGGAACAGTTCTGTCTGGTGCAGACACACAAAGAATGGAAACAACCGGAACAGTTCTGTCTGGTGGAGACACACAAAGAATGGAAACAACCGGAACAGTTCTGTCTGGTGGAGACACACAAAGAATGGAAACAACCGAAACAGTTCTGTCTGGTGCAGACACACAAAGAATGGAAACAACCGGAACAGTTCTGTCTGGTGGAGACACACAAAGAATGGAAACAACCGGAACAGTTCTGTCTGGTGCAGACACACAAAGACTGGAAACAACCGGAACAGTTCAGTCTGGTGCAGACACACAAAGTCTGAAAACAACCGAAACAGTTCTGTCTGGTGCAGACACACAAAGACTGAAAACAACCGAAACAGTTCTGTCTGGTGCAGACACACAAAGAATGAAAACAACCACCCACAAAACACAATAGAAAACAGGCTCCTTAAATATGGTTCTCAATCAGGGACAACGATTGACAGCTGCCTCTGATTGAGAACCATACCAGGCCAAACACATAGAAATACCAAATCATAGAAAAAGGAACATAGACAACCCACCCCAACTCACGGCCTCACCATACTAAAACAAAGACATAATAAAAGAACTAAGGTCAGAACGTGACACTTACGTTACGGCCTTTTTCTAAAATAGATAAAATAGTTTGTTTTTTCATAAATCTACACAAAACACCCCATAATGATAAAGACATTATTGCTTATAAAATACAATTTTAAAAAGTGTTCACTACTTTGTTGAAGCACCTTTGGGTATGACATTACAAGGCACACCTGTTTCTTCCATTCTTCTCTGCAGATCCTCTCAAGCTCTGTCAGGTTGGATGGGGAGTGTTGCTGCACAGCTATTTTCAGGTCTCTCCAGAGATGTTAGATCGGGTTCAAGTCCGGGCTCTGGCAATCAGAGGCTGTGTGCTTAGGGTCGTTGTTCTGTTGGAAGGTGAACCTTCCACCCAGTCTGAGGTCATGAGTGCAGGTTTTATTCAAAGATCTCTCTGTACTTTGCTCTGTTCATCTTTACCTTGATCCTGACTAGTCTCCCAGTCCCTGCTACTGAAAAACATCCACAGCATTTCAAATGTTTTTTTTATTTATTGAACCTTTATTTAACAAGCCAAGTCAGTTAAGAACAAATCTTATTTATAATGACGGCCAACCCCGGCCAACCCCTTCCCTAACCCAGACGACACTGGGCCAATTGCACGCAGCCCTATGGGACTCCCGATCACGGCCGGTTGTGATACAGCCCAGGGTCGAACCAGGGTCTGTAGTGATGACTCTAACACTGAAATGCAGTGCCTTAGACTGCTGAGCCACTCTGGAGCCCACCATCATGCTTCATCTTTGGTGCCAGGTTTCCGCCAGATGTGATGCTTGGCATTCAGGCCAAAGAGTTCAATCTTGGTTTCATCAGACCAGAGAATCTTGTTTCTCATGGTCTAAGTCCTTTAGGTGCCTTTTGGCAAACTCCAAGCGGGCCGTCACGTTACTGAGGAGTGGCTTTTTCCGGCTACTCTACCATAAAGGCCTGGTTGGTGGAGTGCTGCAGAGATGATTGCTCCGTTTGGCGGACAGTTCTTGAAAGGGTCTTGGTAGTTCCAAACTTCTTCCTTTTAAAAATGATGGAGACTGGTGTTTTCTTGGGGACCTTCAATGCTGCAGACATTTTTTTCTGAGCTCAATTTCGAGTCTGAATAATTATGTAAATAAGGGTTTTTAGATTTTTATTTTGAATAAATTTGCTCAGATAAAAAATAAAAAAAAATAATGTTTTCACTGTTTGGTCTGAGACCAGGCTACTAAAGCGATGCATTGAAACAGATCTGAGACCAGGCTACTAAAGCGATGCATTGAAACAGATCTGAGACCAGGCTACTAAAGCAAAGCCTCGAACAGAACTGAGACCAGGCTACTAAAGCAAAGCATTGAAACAGATCTGAGACCAGGCTACTAAAGCGATGCATTGAAACAGATCTGAGACCAGGCTACTAAAGCGATGCATTGAAACAGATCTGAGACCAGGCTACTAAAGCGAAGCCTCAAACAGATCTGAGACCAGGCTACTAAAGCGATGCATTGAAACAGATCTGAGACCAGGCTACTAAAGCGATGCATTGAAACAGATCTGAGACCAGGCTACTAAAGCGATGCATTGAAACAGATCTGAGACCAGGCTACTAAAGCGATGCATTGAAACAGATCTGAGACCAGGCTACTAAAGCGATGCATTGAAACAGATCTGAGACCAGGCTACTAAAGCGAAGCCTCAAACAGATCTGAGACCAGGCTACTAAAGCGATGCATTGAAACAGATCTGAGACCAGGCTACTAAAGCGATGCATTGAAACAGATCTGAGACCAGGCTACTAAAGCGAAGCCTCAAACAGATCTGAGACCAGGCTACTAAAGCGAAGCATTGAAACAGATCTGAGACCAGGCTACTAAAGCGATGCATTGAAACAGATCTGAGACCAGGCTACTAAAGCGATGCATTGAAACAGATCTGAGACCAGGCTACTAAAGCAAAGCCTCGAACAGATCTGAGACCAGGCTACTAAAGCGAAGCCTCAAACAGATCTGAGACCAGGCTACTAAAGCGATGCATTGAAACAGATCTGAGACCAAGCTACTAAAGCGAAGCCTCAAACAGATCTGAGACCAGGCTACTAAAGCGATGCATTGAAACAGATCTGAGACCAGGCTACTAAAGCGATGCATTGAAACAGATCTGAGACCAGGCTACTAAAGCGATGCATTGAAACAGATCTGAGACCAGGCTACTAAAGCGATGCATTGAAACAGATCTGAGACCAGGCTACTAAAGCAAAGCCTCGAACAGATCTGAGACCAGGCTACTAAAGCAAAGCCTCGAACAGATCTGAGACCAGGCTACTAAAGCGATGCATTGAAACAGATCTGAGACCAGGCTACTAAAGCGAAGACTCAAACAGATCTGAGACCAGGCTACTAAAGCGATGCATTGAAACAGATCTGAGACCAGGCTACTAAAGCAAAGCCTCGAACAGATCTGAGACCAGGCTACTAAAGCGATGCATTGAAACAGATCTGAGACCAGGCTACTAAAGTGATGCATTGAAACAGATCTGAGACCAGGCTACTAAAGCGATGCATTGAAACAGATCTGAGACCAGGCTACTAAAGCGAAGCCTCAAACAGATCTGAGACCAGGCTACTAAAGCGAAGCCTCAAACAGATCTGAGACCAGGCTACTAAAGCGAAGCCGGAGCCTTGATGCGGTAAACCTACAGCTTATTTATTCATCACAACCTGATCCACATCTCCTTGTAGAACTGTCCTCATCAGCAATATAGTTAGCGCTCTCCTCTCACCCCAATTACAGTAATGATTCACCTCTCCTTCCCCTTGTCCTGTAAAAAAAACAATCCCTGTGCTCCATCCTTGGGACAGGACAACAACCTGATACACGAATAAGGTGCATAACGCCTTAACATGTGTTTTGTACAATCAGAACGGCCCATATGGGGCAACAGCCTATCTCCAAGATCCTGTAGCGTGAGGTAGCTTATTGTGCAAACACACCTCCTGGACGGGACGCTAGTCTGATGGCAGGGCCAAGAAGAAACTCCTGCAGTAAGGAGAGGAGGAAGAGGAGGAGGAGGAATAGAGGAAGAGGAGTAGGAGGAGTACACTGCTTATACAAGGTGGATAAGGGGCTTATTTGCAGTACACTGACTCCACTGTTCCACAATTGAGGGCATAAACAGACAGGTGGACTATGGTGCTGCAGTACGGACACAGTGTTAGTGGAGGTCAGAGGGAGTCTAGGAGACAGACACAGTGTTAGTGGAGGTCAGAGGGAGTCTAGGAGACAGACACAGTGTTAGTGGAGGTCAGAGGGAGTCTAGGAGACAGACACAGTATTAGTGGAGGTCAGAGGGAGTCTAGGAGACAGACACAGTATTAGTGGAGGTCAGAGGGAGTCTAGGAGACAGACACAGTATTAGTGGAGGTCAGAGGGAGTCTAGGAGACAGACACAGTGACACAGTGTTAGTGGGGGTCAGAGGGAGTCTAGGAGACAGACACGGTGTTAGTGGAGATCAGAGGGACTCTAGGAGACAGACACAGTATTAGTGGAGGTCAGAGGGAGTCTAGGAGACAGACACAGTGACACAGTGTTAGTGGGGGTCAGAGGGA
Source organism: Oncorhynchus kisutch (assembly GCF_002021735.2). Lineage (NCBI taxonomy): Eukaryota > Metazoa > Chordata > Actinopteri > Salmoniformes > Salmonidae > Oncorhynchus > Oncorhynchus kisutch. Next base: position 2,666,301 of record NC_034183.2, read on the forward strand.
GTCTAGGAGACAGACACAGTGACACAGTGTTAGTGGGGGTCAGAGGGAGTCTAGGAGACAGACACAGTGTTAGTGGAGGTCAGAGGGACTCTAGGAGACAGACACAGTATTAGTGGAGGTCAGAGGGAGTCTAGGAGACAGACACAGTGACACAGTGTTAGTGGGGGTCAGAGGGAGTCTAGGAGACAGACACAGTGACACAGTGTTAGTGGGGGTCAGAGGGAGTCTAGGAGACGGACACAGTATTAGTGGAGGTCAGAGGGAGTCTAGGAGACAGACACAGTGACACAGTGTTAGAGGAGGTCAGAGGGAGTCTAGGAGACAGACACAGTGACACAGTGTTAGTGGAGGTCAGAGGGAGTCTAGGAGACAGACACAGTATTAGCGGAGGTCAGAGGGAGTCTAGGAGACAGACACAGGGACACAGTGTTAGTGGAGGTCAGAGGGAGTCTAGGAGACAGACACAGTGTTAGTGGAGGTCAGAGGGAGTCTAGGAGACAGACACAGTATTAGTGGAGGTCAGAGGGAGTCTCGGAGACAGACACAGTGTTAGTGGAGGTCAGAGGGAGTCTAGGAGACAGACACAGTATTAGTGGAGGTCAGAGGGAGTCTCGGAGACAGACACAGTATTAGTGGAGGTCAGAGGGAGTCTAGGAGACAGACACAGTATTAGTGGAGGTCAGAGGGAGTCTAGGAGACAGACACCGTATTAGACACTGTTATGCAGAAGAACAGCTCCTGACTTGTTATAACTTTTTGGTTGTTAAGAGCAAGATTGACACGATTAAATTAACAAAAAAATGTGTAGGTAATCAAATTGTACACCTGAAGATCAACACAGGGGGAAAAGATTGACAGGGAGTAAGTTAAAACACCAATTTTCATCGTGCTAGCTCGCCAAACTCAAATCTGTCAGCTAGCTTACCGTCTAGCTCCAGCTGTTTACTGGTGGTAACCGTAACAACATGGCCACTGAGGCAGCAGCAGAGACTGAGATACTTTCCCACACTTTTTAGGGGGGGAATATCCAGCAGAAATCATATCAGAGAAAGGAAGAATCCATTTTAAACACAGAATTCAGAGGGAGAAGCCAGAAACTGTGTTTGACGACTGCTCACAAAACAGGACTGTTACAAACCTGTTATTTTACACAGACAACACTACTGCCTGGCATACAGCTGTAACCAGGCATTTCAGCTGTACCACAAAGACAGGCCTCTGCAAGGGAAGGCAAATCCACATGTTTGAGGACAGCGATGAGGACCAGGAAAACATGTACCAAAGCCACACTGTCATGGTCCAGGGCAGTGAGGCTGCACTCAGCTCTGTTGTGCAGGACTTCCCCACCCTGACCTCTCCCCTCACCTCAGGCACCCCAACAGCAGGGCTATCCTCCCCCCTGCCTGCCTACAACCACCAGGACCAAGACCACACTACCTCCAGACAGCTGAGAGACAGGCTGGCTCTGTTAGAGGTATGGGTTACTGAGCTGAAGGAGCAGCCCCTCACCACCCCTAACAACCCCACTGACCCACCTTTACCCACAACCCCCCCCCCCCCATACCGACAACCCTTTACCCACACCCCCAGTCAACAAGGAGGCTCACATGGAGACACCTACTACAGAGAGAAGCTCTCTGCCCCCCCCCTGACACACCCCCACACACCCCTCCATGTACACAGGCCCTGTGTACCCCAGCCACAGACACCCCTCCATGTACACAGGCCCTGTGTACCCCAGCCACAGACACCCCTCCATGTACACAGGCCCTGTGTACCCCAGCCACAGACACCCCTCCATGTACACAGACCCTGTGTACCCCAGCCACAGACACCCCTCCATGTACACAGGCCCTGTGTACCCCAGCCACAGATACCCCTCCATGTACACAGGCCCTGTGAACCCCAGCCACAGACACCCCTCCATGTACACAGGCCCTGTGTACCCCAGCCACAGACACCCCTCCATGTACACAGGCCCTGTGAACCCCAGCCACAGACACCCCTCCATGTACACAGGCCCTGTGTACCCCAGCCACAGACACCCCTCCATGTACACAGGCCCTGTGTACCCCAGCCCCAGACCGTAAACCCACTACTCTGGTAAAACCCACTGAGGTGGCCATCCTCACTGACTCAAATGGAAATTCATCCAAGAGAATAAACTCTTCCCCCAACACAAGATGTCCAAAATATGGTGCCCAAAAACACAGGATGCACTCTACATCTTGTCCCAGCCTGACTTTATTACACCAGGCCACATTATTATTCACACCGGCACCAACAACCTGCGGGAGGAGCAGGACAGAGTAGGCAGCCTGGTCAACAGAGAGGCAGAGAGGGCTTCTGAGTGGTTCCCCAACTCCCACATCACCATCTCCACTCTGCTGCCCTGCAAAGACTTTCATCCCCGTACCATTCAGAAAGTCAATGCTGACATCACCAGAGGGTGTGGCCTTCTCCAGAACGTACACGTTACTCACCACCCAACAATCACCCCAGAGCATCTGCACGTCCACTTCCACCTGAGGAAGCAGACAGTAGGGATGTTTGCCAAGCCTCTAAAGGACGTGGCACTTGGTAGACAAACACCCCATGCCGCACTGGACAGAGGAACACCCAGAGACCCCCACCAGACCACTGCACCACCAAGGAGCCCCAGGCCCTCTCAACAACCCACCAGACCCAGCACACCCCATACCGCACTGGACAGAGGAACACCCAGAGACCCCCACCAGACCACTGCACCACCAAGAAGCCCCAGGCCCTCTCAACCCCCACCAGACCCAGCACACCCCATACCGCACTGGACAGAGGAACCCCAGAGAGACCCCCACCAGACCACTGCACCACCAAGGAGCCCCAGGCCCTCTCAACACCCCACCAGACCCAGCACACCCCATACCGCACTGGACAGAGGAACACCCAGAGACCCCCACCAGACCACTGCACCACCAAGGAGCCCCAGGCCCTCTCAACACCCCACCAGACCCAGCGCACACCGCAGGCCCCACCCACCACCAGAGCATCACCACTTCCATTGGCTTAGCCAGACCGGGCCCAGCCTATTACACCACACCAGACCACCACCCCTACCAGACCAGAGAGGAAGCCCCACGGCCCAGAACTGGCCCTCCTCCACTCAACAGGGCCCAACAGCAGGACCAGCGCAGCTACGCGGAGGTCGTCAGAGGACAGGAGAACTCTGTAGGGTTGAGGGAGACTAAACAGCTCCTCCAATGCATCTGCACTAAACACACACACACACACACACACACACACACACACACACGCGCGCGCATGCACACACACACACAGACACACACACACACACACACGCGCGCATGCACACACACACAGACACACACACACACACACACACACACACACGCGCATGCACACACACACACACAGACACAGACACACACACACACGCGCGCATGCACACACACACACACGCACATAATCCAAAATCCACTGGACTCCCCAATTACTGACCAGGATCTCTATAAGAAACTTCAGGCTCTCAAATTTATAAAGGCATACAGACCTGATGGCATCCTAAATGAGATGCTCAAACTTACTAGTGCAAAATTTCAATTGGCCATATTAAAACTGTTTAATTTGATCCTGAGTGTAGGTTATTTCGATGACATCTGGAATCAAGGACTCATAACCCCAATCTTTAAGAACGGAGAGACATTTGACCCTAACAATTACAGAAGCATTTGTGTGAACAGTAACCTGGGGAAGGTTTTCTGTAGTATTATCAATGTGAGTTCTAAACTTCCTTAATAAGCACAATGTCTTGTGTAAAAGCCAAATTAGATGTATACCAAAACATCGCACAACTGATTATATTTACACCCTACACACCCTGATAGATAAACATGTCCACCAAAATAATACCAAGACATACGCTTGCTTTATCGACTTTCAAAAAGCATTTGATTCTATTTTGCAGGACTGTTCTACAAAGTTATTCTACAAAGTTATTCTACAAAGTTATTGAAAGTGGTGTAGGGGGTAAAACATATGACATAATTAAATCAATGTTTACTGGCAATACGTGCAGCATTAAAATTGGTAAGAAAAAAACAGAATTCTTTAACCAGGGGCGGGGCCGTCGCCAGGGTTGTAATCTGAGCCCTGCACTCTTCAATATTTACATCAACGAATTGGCCACTATTCTAGAAAAATCCTCAGCCCCTGGTGTTAGTCTCCACAATTCAGAAGTTAAATGCCTACTCTTCACAGATGACCTATGCCTGCTGTCACCCACAGCACATGGCCTACAGCAGAGCCTGGACCTGCTAGAGCAGTACTGCCAGACCTGGGCCCTGGCAGTAAACCCCAAAAGACTAAAATAATTATTTTCCAGAGAAGATCCAGATCTCAGGGACTTGGACCAAAGTTCTCAATTGGTACAAAATATATAGAGTACTGCACACACTACAATTACTGAGGTTTAAATATATAGAGTACTGCACACACTACAATTACTGAGGTTTAAATATATAGAGTACTGCACACACTACACTGACTTAGGTTTAAAAATAAGCTCAACTGGACACCTTAATGAGGCAGTGAATGAACTGAGAGAGAAAGCATGCAGGGCATTCTACGCCATTAAAAAACTAATTCAAATTGAAATACCTATTAAAATATGGCTAAAACTGATTGAATATGTCATTGAACCAATTGCACTTTATATCAGCAATGTGTGGGGTCCACTTGCAAAACAAGATTTCATCAAATGGGATAAACACCCCATTGAAACCCTGCATGCAGAGTTCTGTAAGATTCTCCTACATGTCCAGAGGAAAACTACAAACAATACATGCAGGGCAGAATTAGGCCAATATCCACTAATAATAAAAACTCAAAAAAGAGCAATTAAGTTTTGGAAGCATCTAAAATACAGTGACCCCCTCTCATATCATTACCAAGCCCTGCAATGTCAAGAGCTGAGCAAAGAAAAGAGTCCCCTCATCCAGCTGGTCCTGAGTTCACTAACCTGTTCTACTAACACACTGAAGCCTCAGTCCCCTCATCCAGCTGGTCCTGGGGCTGAGTTCACTAACCTGTTCTACTAACACACTGAAGCCTCAGTCCCCTCACCCGGCTGGTACTGGGGCTGAGTTCACTAACCTGTTCTACTAACACACTGAAGCCTCAGTCCCCTCATCCAGCTGGTCCTGGGGCTGAGTTCACAAACCTGTTCTACTAACACACTGAAGCCTCAGTCCCCTCATCCAGCTGGTCCTGGGGCTGAGTTCACTAACCTGTTCTACTAACACACTGAAGCCTCAGTCCCCTCATCCAGCTGGTCCTGGGGCTGAGTTCACAAACCTGTTCTACTAACACACTGAAGCCTCAGTCCCCTCATCCAGCTGGTCCTGGGGCTGAGTTCACTAACCTGTTCTACTAACACACTGAAGCCTCAGTCCCCTCATCCAGCTGGTCCTGGGGCTGAGTTCACTAACCTGTTCTACTAACACACTGAAGCCTCAGTCCCCTCATCCGGCTGGTCCTGGGGCTGAGTTCACTAACCTGTTCTACTAACACACTGAAGCCTCAGTCCCCTCATCCAGCTGGTCCTGGGGCTGAGTTCACTAACCTGTTCTACTAAGCCTCAGGACCAGAACATCCAATCAATCAGAATAAACCAAATTACAACACAGTCAAAACAAAACTATATTGCTTATTGGGAAACACAAACACAAGCACAGAGCAAAATGCAGTGCTATCTGGCCCTAAATTGACAGTACACTGTGGCTAAATATTTGACCATGATTACTGATCAAAACCTTAGAAAAACCTTGACAAAGTACAGGCTCAGTGAGCCATTGAGAAGGGTAGACACAGGAAAACCTGGCTCCCTGTAGAGGAAAGGCTGTGCAACCACTGCACCACAGCAGAACCTGAGACGGAGCTGCATTTCCTGACAAAATGTAAACATTATAAAACAATTAGAGAGTGTCATTTCCCCAAATCTGAAACCCTTATTCAAGGTTTCAAAGACCTCTCTGACGAGGATAGGCTACCTGTCCTGTTGGGGGAGGACGCAGAGAGCTGTGGGTTGGCAGCGCACTACATTGCTGCCTGCCATAAGTTGAGGGACAGTGTCTGACAGACCAATCAACCTGCACATGTCCTCTACTGTATGCTTACTGTTATTGTTCAATGTATGGCTATTTTGACCCTTGGTTATTGTTGTTACTGTTGTGCAGTTGACAATTTAGATTCTCATTTCTATTTATTTTTATATTGTAAATATCCAAAATAAGCTTTGGCAATATGTACATTGTTACGTCATGCCAATAAAGCGAATAGAATTGAGAGAGGAAAGAGAGAGAGCGAGAGAGAAAGAGAAGTAAGAGAGGGGGAAGAAAGAGGGAAGAGAGAGAGAAGAGAGTGGGAAGAGAGTGGGAAGAGAGGGAAGAGAAGTAAGAGAGGGGGAAGAGAGAGAAGAAAGAGGGAAGAGAGAGAGAAGAGAGTGGGAAGAGAGGGGGAAGAGATGGAAGAGAGAGGGAAGAGAGAGAGAAGAGAGAGGGAAGAGAAAGAGAAGAGAGAGGGAAGAGAGAGGGAAGAGAAAGAGAAGAGAGAGGGAAGAGAGAGAGAAGAGAGAGGGAAGAGAAAGAGAAGAGAGAGGGAAGAGAGAGAGAAGAGAGGGAAGAGAAAGAGAAGAGAGAGGGAAGAGAGAGGGAAGAGAAAGAGAAGAGAGAGGGAAGAGAGAGAGAAGAGAGAGAAGAGAAAGAGAAGAGAGAGGGAAGAGAGAGAGAAGAGAGAGGGAAGAGAAAGAGAAGAGAGAGGGAAGAGAGAGAGAAGAGAGAGGGAAGAGAAAGAGAAGAGAGAGGGAAGAGAGAGAGAAGAGAGGGAAGAGAAAGAGAAGAGAGAGGGAAGAGAGAAGAGAGGGAAGAGAAAGAGAAGATAGAGGGAAGAGAGAGGGGAGAGAAAGAGAAGAGAGAGGGAAGAGAAAGAGAAGAGAGAGGGAAGAGCGAGGGAAGAGAAAGAGAAGAGAGAGGGAAGAGAAAGAGAAGAGAGGGAAGAGAAAGAGAAGAGAAAGAGAAGAGATAGAGGGAAGAGAGAGAGAAGAGAGAGGGAAGAGAAAGAGAAGAGAGAGAAGAGAGAGGAGATAGAGGGAAGAGAGAGAGAAGAGAGAGGGAAGAGAAAGAGAAGAGAGAGGGAAGAGAAAGAGAAGAGAAAGAGAAGAGAGAGGGAAGAGAAAGAGAAGAGAAAGAGAAGAGAAAGAGAAGAGAGAGGAGATAGAGGGAAGAGAGAGAGAAGAGAAAGAGAAGAGAAAGAGAGAGGGAAGAGAAAGAGAAGAGAAAGAGAAGAGAAAGAGAAGAGAGAGGAGATAGAGGGAAGATAGAGAGAAGAGAAAGAGAGGAGAGAAAGAGAAGAGAGAGGGAAGAGAGAGGGAAGAGAAAGAGAAGAGAGAGGGAAGAGAGAGAGAAGAGAGAGGGAAGAGAGAGAGAAGAGAGGGAAGAGAAAGAGAAGATAGAGGGAAGAGAGAGGGGAGAGAAAGAGAAGAGAGAGGGAAGAGAAAGAGAAGAGAGAGGGAAGAGCGAGGGAAGAGAAAGAGAAGAGAGAGGGAAGAGAAAGAGAAGAGAGGGAAGAGAAAGAGAAGAGAAAGAGAAGAGATAGAGGGAAGAGAGAGAGAAGAGAGAGGGAAGAGAAAGAGAAGAGAGAGAAGAGAGAGGAGATAGAGGGAAGAGAGAGAGAAGAGAGAGGGAAGAGAAAGAGAAGAGAGAGGGAAGAGAAAGAGAAGAGAAAGAGAAGAGAGAGGGAAGAGAAAGAGAAGAGAAAGAGAAGAGAGAGGAGATAGAGGGAAGAGAGAGAGAAGAGAAAGAGAAGAGAAAGAGAGAGGGAAGAGAAAGAGAAGAGAAAGAGAAGAGAAAGAGAAGAGAGAGGAGATAGAGGGAAGATAGAGAGAAGAGAAAGAGAGGAGAGAAAGAGAAGAGAGAGAAGAGAGAGAGAAGAGAGAGGGCAGAGAAAGGGAAGAGAGAGGGAAGAGAAAGGGAAGAGAGAGAGAAGATAGAGTGTGAAGGGGTGAGAGCGGGTGAGTGTAACCTTGTAAAACAAACAGCAACGGAACACCAACACACTGCATGGCCAGGTGCAGTCAATAAGATGCTAGCCTGGGTACCAGTCTGTTGGTGCTATCATTCCACTCCTTCCCAGTCCTTGTCATATGTTGGCATGGAGTGGAATGATAAACAAATAGACTGGTAACCAGGCTAGGAGGATGCTAGTCTGCATGTTAAGCATTCTGTATCCACTGTCTGTAGCTACAGCTGGTTCTGCTTAGAGAGAGGGCGGGAGAGACAGAGAGAGAAAGTGAGAAAAGAGAGAGAGAGAGAGAGAGAGAGAGAGGGGGGGGGGGATAAAGAGAGAGGAGACTGAGGGAGTTTGACAGACAGAGAAAGAGAGAGTGAGATATATATATATATATATATATATATATATATATATATATGCCATATCATAATTTGATTATCCTTTTGCTGAAGGAATTTTCAAACTTTTAGTGTATCCAAGTTTTAAAAAAGGTTCTAAAGTGTATTATGTCCACTTGATTATTATGTCCAAAAACGTACATGAATTGTAATCCAAATAACAATTCACATTTCATGTTGCTGCAGGATTCTTTTCCTGCTGTAGAGAGAGAGATGATAGCCCCTCTGTTAGGCATCCTGTATGTTGGTGACAGCAGCACCATGGTCTCTGGAGCCGGCTGGCTGTCATTAGTTATGACTGCTTACATTTGTTTTACTGAGAACCAATCATGGGACATTATCATGTCCTCCGTCTGTGTCTGGTGTGTTGTGTTCTAAGTTAGATGAACACAACAAGCTGTTTCTACAGCACACCGCTGTTGGTTTCAATACCAAAGAGGATGTGTTTTATCCATTGGTTTCAATACCAAAGAGGGTCTGTTTCATCCATTGGTTTCAATACCAAAGAGGGTGTGTTTTATCTGTTGGTTTCAATACCAAAGAGGGTGTGTTTTATCCATTGGTTTCAATACCAACGAGGGTGTGTTTTATCCATTGGTTTCAATACCAACGAGGGTGTATTTCATCCATTGGTTTCAATACCAAAGAGGGTGTATTTCATCCATTGGTTTCAATACCAAAGAGGGTGTATTTCATCCATTGGTTTCAATACCAAAGAGGGTGTGTTTTATTTGTTAGTTTCAATACCAAAGAGGGTGTGTTTCATCCATTGGTTTCAATACCAAAGAAGGTGTGTTTCATCCATTGGTTTCAATACCAAAGAGGGTGTGTTTTATCTGTTGGTTTCAATACCAAAGAGGGTGTGTTTTATCCATTGGTTTCAATACCAACGAGGGTGTATTTCATCCATTGGTTTCAATACCAAAGAGGGTGTATTTCATCCATTGGTTTCAATACCAAAGAGGGTGTATTTCATCCATTGGTTTCAATACCAAAGAGGGTGTGTTTTATTTGTTAGTTTCAATACCAAAGAGGGTGTGTTTCATCCATTGGTTTCAATACCAAAGAGGGTGTGTTTCATCCATTGGTTTCAATACCAAAGAGGGTGTGTTTTATTTGTTAGTTTCAATACCAAAGAGGGTGTGTTTCATCCATTGGTTTCAATACCAAAGAGGGTGTGTTTTATTTGTTAGTTTCAATACCAAAGAGGGTGTGTTTCATCCATTGGTTTCAATACCAAAGAGGGTGTGTTTTATTTGTTAGTTTCAATACCAAAGAGGGTGTGTTTCATCCATTGGTTTCAATACCAAAGAGGGTGTGTTTTATCCATTGGTTTCAATACCAAAGAGGGTGTGTTTTATCCATTGGTTTCAATACCAAAGAGGGTGTGTTTCATCTGTTAGTTTCAATACCAAAGAGGGTATGTTTTATCTGTTAGTTTCAATACCAAAGAGGGTGTGTTTGTTTTATCCAGTCTTTCTAACACGACATATTTAAACAAGTTAAGTTTGAGGGAGGAGAAATGTGTCTGATCAAAGCATCTGGATAATGTGAAAACACACTTTGAGACAATCTCCGCCTGCCATAAACACATGTGAGTGTGTGTCCCACATGGCGTGTGTGTGTGTTGGTGGGGGGTAATTGTTT
>NC_034183.2:2681409-2718909 GCF_002021735.2 Oncorhynchus kisutch
CCCCCCACTATCTGAGATACCTATTGAAGCCCTCATCCTCCACATACAACACCCATTCTGCCAGTCACATTCTGTTAAGCCTCACTCCCCCCACTATCTGAGATACCTATTGAAGCCGTCATCCTCCACATACTACACCCATTCTGCCAGTCACATTCTGTTAAAGGTCCCCAAAGCACTCACATCCCTGGGTCTCTACTCTTTTCAGTTCGCTGCAGCTAGCGACTGGAACGAGCTGCAACAAACACTCAAACTGGACAGTTTTAGCACAATCTCTTCATTCAAAGACTCAATCATGGACACTCTTACTGACAGTTGTGGCTGCTTAGTGTGATGTATTGTTGTCTCTACCTTCCTACCCTTTGTGCTGTTGTCTGTGCCCAGTAATGTTTGTACCATGTCGTGTTGCTACCATGTTGTGTTGTTGTCTTAGGTCTCTCTTCATGTAGTGTTTAGTTATCTCTCTTGTTGTGATTTGTCCTTTAATACCAGGCTCCCTGTCCCCTGTCCCCTGTCCCCTGTCCCCTGTCCACGCAGGAGGTCTTTTGCCTTTTGGTAGGTCGTCATTGTAAATAAGAATTTGTTCTTTAACTGACTTGCCTCATTAAATCAAGATTACATTTAAATTTAAAAAATAAAATCAGAAGAGGTGGAAGAGACTCGGGCTAATTTGGTCAGATCAGACTTAACCATTAATAATTATATAATAATAATAATAATAATAATAATAATAATAATAATAATAATAATAATAATAATAATAATAATAATAATTAACCAGTTAATTCATTAATAATTCCATTAAATTAATCAAAACAGGTACAGGTAATGATCTCAACAGAGAAGAATGTCCTCCTGTGTGCTACCTATATCCCCCCACTAGAATCCCCATACTGTAATGAAGACAGCTTCTCCATCCTGGAGGGGAAAATGAACCATTTCCAGGCCCAGGGACATGTTCTAGTCTGTGGCGACCTAAATGCCAAAACCGGACAAGAACATGACGCCTTCAGCACACAGGGGGACAAACACCTGCCTGGAGGTGACAGCATTCCCTCCCCCATATGCCCCCCTAGGCACAACTACGACAACATAACCAAACAAAAACAGGTCACAACTCCTGCCGCGCTGTCGCATGCTGGGTATGTAGATAGGCAATGGTAGGCTTCGAGGGGACTCCTATGGTATGTACACCTATAGCTGAACTCTTGGCAGTAGTACTGTAGACTACTTTATCACTGACCTCAACCCAGAGTCTCTCAGAGCGTTCACAGTCAGCCCACTAACACCCCTATCAGACCACAACAAAATCACAGTCTACTTGAACAGAGCAATACTCAACCAAGAGGTATCAAAGTCGAACAAACTGCATGCCCTTAAAACCTGTTAAGGCTAGGGCAGAATACTGCCCCCGTTGGTGAAATGCGTGCCCATAGTAAACAGAAAAAAAATCTGTAAAAAATTGCTAATATATGCATAGACCACAACAAAATCACAGTCTACTTGAACAGAGCAATACTCAACCAAGAGGTATCGAAGTCGAACAAACTGCATGCCCTTAAGAAATGCTATAAACTAAAAATCCAATCCCACCTAGACAACTTCCTGGACAAAACATTTCCCTGCAATAGTGATGGTGTAAACTTAGCAGTAGGAAGCCTGCTAACCTATCAAATAAAAACAATTCTAGCAGAAAACCTAAGAATGCCTAAGGCACTGATGTTGGGCGATTAGGCTCGCAGTTGGCGTTCCAATTCATCCCAAATGTGTTTTATGGGGTTGAGGTCAGGGCTCTGTGCAGGCCAGTCAAGGTCTTCCACACCGATCTCAACAAACCAATTCTCTATGGACCTCACTTTGTACAAGGGGGCATTGTCATGCTGAAACAGGAAAGGGCCTTCCCCAAACTGTTGCAACAAAGTTTGAAGCACAGCGTCGTCTAGAATGTCATTGTATGCTGTGGAGCTAAAATGTCCCTTCACTGGAACTAAGGGGCCTGAATCATGAAAAACAGCCCCAGACCATTATTCCTCCTCCTCCTCCAAACTTTACAGTTGGCACTATGCATTGGGGCAGGTAGCGTTCTCTTGGAATCTGTCAAGCCCAGATTCATCCGTCGGACTGCCACATGGTGGCATCACTCCAAAGAACGCGTTTCCACTGCTCCAGAGTCAAATGGCGGCAAGCTTTACACCACTCCAGCCGACACTTGGCATTGACTGCCACATGGTGATCTTAGGCTTGCTTGCAGATGCTCAGCCATGGAAACCCATTTCATGAAGATCCCGACAGAATTCGGAAGAAAAAAAACAGACCCCACAGGACCCCAGGACAGCAACATGACTGGACCTAACCAAATCATGAGAAAACAAAAAGATAATTACTTGAAACTCCGGAAAGAATCAACCAAAAAACAGAGCCAACTAGAATGCTATCTGTCCCTAAACAGAGAGTACACAGTGGCAGAATACCTGACCACTGTGACTGACCCAAACTTAAGAAAAGCTTTGACTATGTACAGACTTAATGAGCATAGGCTTGCTATTTAAAGAGGCCGCCGTAGGCAGACATGGCTCTCAAGAGAAGACAGGCCATGTACACACTGCCCACAAAATGAGGTGGAAACTGAGCTGCACCTAACCTCCTGCCCAATGTATGACCATATTAGAGAGACATATTTCTCTCAGATTACACAGATCCACAAAGAAATTAAATACAAATCAACATTTGATAAACTCCCAAATCAAATCAAATGTATTTATATAGCCCTTCGTACATCAGCTGATATCTCAAAGTGCTGTACAGAAACCCAGCCTAAAACCCCAAACAGCAAGCAATGCAGGTGTAGAAGCACGGTGGCTAGGAAAAACTCCATAGAAAGGCCAAAACCTAGGAAGAAACCTAGAGAGGAACCAGGCTATGTGGGGTGGCCAGTCCTCTTCTGGCTGTGCCGGGTGGAGATTATAACAGAACATGGCCAAGATGTTCAAATGTTCTACTGGGTGAAATATGTGCATCACAGCAGCAAGATTTGTGACCTGTTGCCACAAGAAAAGAGCAACACTATACATAGCCAATAATATAACATTTGACAAGTCTATATTCTTTTGAAACACTTGTGATTGTAATGTTTACAGTAAATTTTTTGATTGTTTATCTCATTTTTGTTTATTGTTTATTCAACTTGCTGAGGCAATGTAAACGTGTGTTTCCCATGCCAATGTAACAGGTTTAGTTATGTTTCCACTTGCCACTGCAGAAATATATATTTAATGTCTAGGTATTTTAATTGGTTGGCTCAAGTCAGATGTCAATAAGGTGTAATGCCATTGGCTATGCTTGCAGATAGGGGAGGTCCCAGTCTGATATTGATATGCAAGCTAAATTGCCCTTCATCTCCAGTCTGATCCTAAATCTGTTTGTGCTTCATATCTATGGCCATTGATATTCGGCACAAACTGATCTGGGACCAGGCTACTTAAGATCGTGCAAGTGGTTAGTTGTATTACTCTGAAACTGATTATGTTGCAGATACATGTCTGCCTAGAATCTAGAGGACAAACAGAATATAAGAGAAAAACAATGTAATTTGTCCATTCAGGAGCTGATTGGAGAGTCGGAGCAAGGAGCAGCAGTAGTATTGATCCCATGGAGCTAGACATACCTGGAGTCTGAGGTCATGGTGATCGGGATGATGGTATTGGTATCATGCTGCAATAAATGAGAGTTACTTCCAGAATCATGATACAGTTCTATAGAATCATAATATAGTTCCAGAATCATGATACAGTTCTATAGAATCCTAATACAGTTCCAGAATCATGATATACTTCTATAGAATCATAATATAGTTCCAGAATCATGATACAGTTCTATAGAATCATAATATAGTTCCAGAATCATCAACATTGACAGTACCATGCCTAGTGCAGGTCTTGAACCTGGGTCTCCCAGCCCAATCACTGATCCAATAGGGTTAACTCACTTGAGGCAGATGGAAACCAGCCTACCTAGGCAAGAGACGTTACAGCAGTTCTTTAAACCGGGCCTAAGGATTCTATAAAACGAGAAGCGTCGCAGATCTAATTTCTCAGCAAGAATTCACCACTTTGAGGATGCGTTTAAACCAGTGTGTCAGCATTTTCTATATTCCACACTATCTACAGTTGGGCAAAAAAACAAGTTCAAACAGGTGCCATTAATACAGGTAACGAGTGGAGGACAGAGGTATTTGTAGGTGACCAAATACTTATTTTCCACCCTAATTTGCAAATAAATTCATAAAAAATCCTACAATGTGATTTTCTGGATTTTTTTCCCTCATTTTGTCTGTCATAGTTGAAGTGTACCTATGATGAAAATTACAGGCCTCTCTCATCTTCTTAAGTGGGAGAATTTGCACAATTGGTGGCTGACTAAATACTTTTTTGCCTCACTGTATATGATCCTCCTGGCAAAGTAATTAGAGTGTGTAAATGTGATGGCAGAATTTCACATCTTGTTTCTATCTCAAGTTTAAAGTCTAAATGACTAGTAGGTGAAGTCAGACATCATGATAATGCTCTCCCATAGGGTCATAACATTGTCTGATGTTCCATAATGACTCACAGTACATGTACAGTGGACGCCACTAATATTGGCACACTTGGTAAACATCAGCAGAACGGGCTGTAAAACTATTTATTTATTCATTATCGTCTTTGGTATTTCATTCAAAATATTCACAAAAAAAAAATCGAACCTTTAATTAAAGTCAAATAATTGAAAGAAAAAAAATTATTATCAAAAAATACATATTTTTCTCAAATATGTGTGCCACAATTATTGGCACCCCTTCATTCAATACTTTGTGCAACTTCCCTTTGCCAAGATAACAGGTCTGAGTCTCCTATAATGAGCAATGGGGTTGGAGAACGCATGGCAAGGGATCTGAGACCATTCCTCCATACAGAATCTCTCCAGATCCTTCAGATTCCCAGACTCTCCTCTGCAGCTCATCACACAGGTTCTCTATGGGGTTTAGGTCAGGGGACGGGGATGGCCATGGAAAAAAATCTTGATTCTGTGGTCGGTGAAGCATTTTTGTGTTGATTTTGAGGTGTGCTTTGGATCATTGTCCTGCTAGAAGATTCAACCACGGCCCAGTTTAAGCTTCCTAGCAGAGGCAGTCGGGTTTTGATTTCATATCTGCTGGTACTTGATGGAGTCCATGATATCATATTTCCATCAAGTTGTCCAGGGCCTTTGGAAGAAGAACAGCCCCACAACATCAAAGACTCACCACCATACTTTACAGTGGAGATTAAGTACTTTTCTGCATGGCTATCTTTCTGTCTACACCAATCTCACCTCTTGTGTTTGTTTCCAAAAAGCTTTGTGTTGGACTCATCTGACCATAGAACCTGGTCCCATTGAAACTCTATGTTGGTCTCATCTGACCATAGAACCCGGTCCCATTGAAACTCTATGTTGGTCTCATCTGACCATAGAACCCGGTCCCATTGAAACTCTATGTTGGTCTCATCTGACCATAGAACCCAGTCCCATTGAAACTCTATGTTGGTCTCATCTGACCATAGAACCCAGTCCCATTGAAACTCTATGTTGGTCTCATCTGACCATAGAACCTGGTCCCATTGAAACTCTATGTTGGTCTCATCTGACCATAGAACCCAGTCCCATTGAAACTCTATGTTGGTCTCATCTGACCATAGAACCAGGTCCCATTGAAACTCTATGTTGGTCTCATCTGACCATAGAACCCGGTCCCATTGAAACTCTATGTTGGTCTCATCTGACCATAGAACCTGGTCCCATTGAAACTCTATGTTGGTCTCATCTGACCATAGAACCTGGTCCCATTGAAACTCTATGTTGGACTCATCTGACCATAGAACCTGGTCCCATTGAAACTCTATGTTGGTCTCATCTGACCATAGAACCTGGTCCCATTGAAACTCTATGTTGGTCTCATCTGACCATAGAACCTGGTCCCATTGAAACTCTATGTTGGACTCATCTGACCATAGAACCTGGTCCCATTGAAACTCTATGTTGGTCTCATCTGACCATAGAACCTGGTCCCATTGAAACTCTATGTTGGTCTCATCTGACCATAGAACCCCGTCCCATTGAAACTCTATGTTGGTCTCATCTGACCATAGAACCTGGTCCCATTGAAACTCTATGTTGGTCTCATCTGACCATAGAACCCGGTCCCATTGAAACTCTATGTTGGTCTCATCTGACCATAGAACCTGGTCCCATTGAAACTCTATGTTGGACTCATCTGACCATAGAACCCGGTCCCATTGAAAGTTCCAGTAATGTTTGGCAAACTGTAGGCACTTGAGTTTGTTGTTTGATGACAGCAAAGGCTTTTTTTTATGACAACCCTCCTAAACAACTTGTGGTTATGTAGGTGGTGTCTGATCGTAGTTTTGGAGACTTTCTGACCCCAAGACCCAACTAATGTCTGCAATTATCCAGCTGTGATCATTGGAGATTTTTTTGGCCACTCGAATCATCCTCCTCACTGTGCTTGGGGTCAATATAGACACACGTCCTCTTCCAGGGCCATTGTAAACATCTCGAGTTGCTTTAAACTTCTTAATTATTGCCTTGATAGTGGAAATGGGCATTTTCAACCTTTGAGCTCTTTTCTTATAGCCATTTCCTGATTTTTTTTTGCAGCTCCACAACCTTTTGTTGCAAATCATTACTGTATTCTCGGGTCTTTCCCATTGTGATGGATGACTATGGGAACTTGGCCTGTGTGTCACCTCGTATTTATACCCCAGTGAAACAGAAAGTCATGGCTTACCACTTAACTGTTCCTAATCACTCAGGTGAACTTAAAAACATAAAATATGAATGGGATTTTAGATTTTACTTATAAGAATTCCCCAAAATTGTAGCAGGCATGTTTCTGAGAAAAAATATTTAGTTAATTTATTTCACAAATATATATTTATCAATATTTTTATTTGAATTAAAGGTTTGATTTTTGTGAATATTTTGAATGAAATACCAAGAGGATAAGCAGCAAAGACATTTTATTCACAGCCCGTTTTGCTAATATTTACCAAGGGTGCAAACATTAGTGGAGGGCACTGTATTTGTATTTGATACACATTATGTATTTGATACACTGCCGATTTTGCAGGTTTTCCTACTTACAAAGCATGTAGAGGTCAGTAATCTTTATCATAGGTACACTTCAACTGTGAGAGAAAATCACATTGTATGATTTTTAAGTAATTAATTAGCATTTTATTGCATGACATAAGTGTTTGATCACCTACCAACTAGTAAGAATTCCATCTCTCTCAGACCTGTTAGTTTTTCGTTAAGAAGCCCTCCTGTTCTCCACTCATCACCTGTATTAACTGCACCTGTTTGAACTCATTACCTGTATAAAAGACACCTGTCCACACACTCAATCAAACAGACTCCAACCTCTCCACAATGGCCAAGACCAGAGAGCTGTGTAAGGACATCAGGGATACGATTGTAAACCTGCACAAGGCTGGGATGGGCTACAGGACAATAGGCATGCAGTTTGGTGAAAAGGCAACAACTGTTGGCGCACTTATTAGAAAATGGAAGAAGTTCAAGATGACGGTCAATCACCCTCGGTCTGGGGCTCCATGCAAGATCTTATCTCGTGGGGCATCAATGATCATGAGGAAGGTGAGGAATCAGCCCAGAACTACACGGCAGGACCTGGTCAATGACCTGAAGGGAGCTGGGACCACAGTCTCAAAGAAAACCATTGGTAACACATTACGCCATCATGGATTAAAATCTCGCGGCGCACGCAAGGCCCCCCTGCTCAAGCCAGCGCATGTCCAGGCCCGTCTGAAGTTTGCCAATGACCATCTGGATGATCCAGAGGAGGAATGGGAGAAGGTCATGTGGTCTGATGAGACAAAAATAGAGCTTTTTGGTCTAAACTCCACTCGCTGTGTTTGGAGGAAGAAGAAGGATGAGTACAACCCCAAGAACACCATCCCAACCGTGAAGCATGTTTGGGTATGCTTTTCAGCAAAGGGGACAGGACGACTGCACCGTATTGAGGGGAGGATGGATGGGGCCATGTATCTTGAGATCTTGGCCAACAACCTCCTTCCCTCAGTAAGAGCATTGAAGATGGGTTGTGGCTTGGTCTTCCAGCATGACAACGACCCGAAACACACAGCCAGGGCAACTAAGGAGTGGCTCCTCCGTAAGAAGCATCTCAAGGTCCTGGAGTGGCCTAGCCAGTCTCCAGACCTGAACCCAATAGAAAATCTTTGAAGGGAGCTGAAAGTCCGTATTGCCCAGCGACAGCCCCGAAACCTGAAGGATCTGGAGAAGGTCTGTATGGAGGAGTGGGCCAAAATCCCTGCTGCAGTGTGTGTAAACCTGGTCAAGAACTACAGGAAACGTATGATCTCTGTAATTGCAAACAAAGGTTTCTGTACCAAATATTAAGTTCTGCTTTTCTGGTGTATCAAATATTTATGTCAGGCAATACAATGCAAATGAATTACTTAAAAATCATAATTACTTAATCTCTCATAATTGAAGTGTACCTATGATAAAAAATTACAGACCTCTAAATGCTTTGTAAGTAGGAAAACCTGCAAAATCGTCAGTGTGTCAAATACTTGTTCTCCCCACTGTATGTATTCAGCTGCTCAGATTGTTTACATATCTTTTATAAAGTATTTTTCCCCCCAGTTTTATTGGAAAATGAACAGCGAGACAGTGTGAATACTGATGGAGCCAGGACTCAATCCCACACAGGGTAGCATATAAACTGAAGGTGGCAGCCTTAACTGCTCGACCAACCTCATCTCTGATTTCAACGCCTATATGAAAAGTGTTTATTTTCATTTTCATTTATACAGGTCATTCTCATTGAGAGAAAACCTATTTTGCCTGAGAGACTAAAGTGTAACCTGCACTGTCTACAGGCAGGCCAGACGTCAAACGTGTTTTCCTCCCCGCAGTACGATCTCCAACCCCCTCCTCACGAATGCATCCCTGTGTCTAGGAGCTATTAAGCTTCCTGTAAAAACCTTCCTCTTTGATCCTTATCGTCCTAATGACCTTTCAGATCACAGACTGACTGGGTTTCTCTGTTCCACTTAGTGTGTATGGCCTGGATGACAGCGAGCGTCTCCACGCAGCCCTGTCCTTTCCTTCTTCCCACTGAGGTAAAAAAAAACCAGCGGATTAAAAGACAGCAGATTAAAAGCCTGTAGATTAATTGAGACTCTGGTCTTTAAATGTCTGCATTAGTCAAAGAGCAGGAAGAGTTGTTTATCTTGACCTTGGAGGGAGCAGTAGGGGAGACGTTGGGTTGGTGGAGACAGGAGGGAGCAGTAGGGGAGACGTTGGGTTGGTGGAGACAGGAGGGAGCAGTAGGGGAGACGTTGGGTTGGTGGAGACAGGAGGGAGCAGTAGGGGAGACGTTGGGTTGGTGGAGACAGGAGGGAGCAGTAGGGGAGACGTTGGGTTGGTGGAGAGAGGAGGGAGCAGTAGGGGAGACGTTGGGTTGATGGAGACAGGAGGGAGCAGTAGGGGAGACGTTGGGTTGGTGGAGACAGGAGGGAGCAGTAGGGGAGACGTTGGGTTGGTGGGGACAGGAGGGAGCAGTAGGGGAGACGTTGGGTTGGTGGAGACAGGAGGGAGAGGGAGCAGTAGGGGAGACGTTGGGTTGGTGGAGACAGGAGGGAGAGGGGGCAGTAGGGGAGACGTTGGGTTGGTGGAGACAGGAGGGAGCAGTAGGGGAGACGTTGGGTTGGTGGAGACAGGAGGGAGAGGGAGCAGTAGGGGAGACGTTGGGTTGGTGGAGACAGGAGGGAGCAGTAGGGGAGACGTTGGGTTGGTGGAGACAGGAGGGAGAGGGAGCAGTAGGGGAGACGTTGGGTTGGTGGAGACAGGAGGGAGAGGGGGCAGTAGGGGAGACGTTGGGTTGGTGGAGACAGGAGGGAGCAGTAGGGGAGACGTTGGGTTGGTGGAGACAGGAGGGAGAGGGAGCAGTAGGGGAGACGTTGGGTTGGTGGAGACAGGAGGGAGCAGTAGGGGAGACGTTGGGTTGGTGGAGACAGGAGGGAGAGGGGGAAGTAGAGGACATGCTGGGTTGATAGAGACAGGAGGGAGAGGTAGAGGACATGTTGGGTTGGTGGAGACAGGAGGGAGAGGGGCAGTAGAGGACATGCTAGGTTGGTGGAGACAGGAGGGAGAGGTAGAGGACATGTTGGGTTGGTGGAGACAGGAGGGAGAGGTAGAGGACATGGTGGGTTGGTGGAGACAGGAGGGAGAGGTAGAGGACATGCTGGGTTGGTGGAGACAGGAGGGAGAGGTAGAGGACATGCTGGGTTGGTGGAGACAGGAGGGAGAGGGGGCAGTAGAGGACATGTTGGGTTGGTGGAGACAGGAGGGAGAGGTAGAGGACATGTTGGGTTGGTGGAGACAGGAGGGAGAGGTAGAGGACATGCTGGGTTGGTGTAGACAGGAGGGAGAGGGGGCAGTAGAGGACATGTTGGGTTGGTAGAGACAGGAGGGAGAGGTAGAGGACATGTTGGGTTGGTGGAGACAGGAGGGAGAGGTAGAGGACGTGTTGGGTTGGTGGAGACAGGAGGGAGAGGTAGAGGACATGCTGGGTTGGTAGAGACAGGAGGGAGAAGTAGAGGACATGTTTCGTTGGTGGAGACAGGAAGGAGAGGTAGAGGACATGTTTCGTTGGTGGAGACAGGAGGGAGAGGTAGAGGACATGTTGGGTTGGTGAAGACAGGAGGGAGAGGTAGAGGACATATTTAGTTGGTGGAGACAGGAGGGAGAGGTAGAGGACATGTTGGGTTGGTGGAGACAGGAGGGAGAGGTAGAGGACATGCTGGGTTGGTGGAGACAGGAGGGAGAGGTAGAGGACATGTTTCGTTGGTGGAGACAGGAGGGAGAGGTAGAGGACATGTTGGGTTGGTGGAGACAGGAGGGAGAGGGGGCAGTAGAGGACATGTTGGGTTGGTGGAGACAGGAGGGAGAGGTAGAGGACATGTTGGGTTGGTGGAGACAGGAGGGAGAGGTAGAGGACATGTTGGGTTGGTGGAGACAGGAGGGAGAGGTAGAGGACATGTTGGGTTGGTGGACACAGGAGGGAGATTGGGCAGTATAGGACATGTTGGGTTGGTGGAGACAGGAGGGAGAGGTAGAGGACATGTTGGGTTGGTGGAGACAGGAGGGAGAGGTAGAGGACATGTTGGGTTGGTGGAGACATGAGGGAGAGGTAGAGGACATGTTGGGTTGGTGGAGACAGGAGGGAGAGGGGGAAGTAAAGGACATGTTGGGTTGGTGGAGACAGGAGGGAGAGGGGGAAGTAGAGGACATGTTGGGTTGGTGGAGACAGGAGGGAGAGGTAGAGGACATGTTGGGTTGGTGGAGACAGGAGGGAGAGGTAGAGGACATAATGGTTGGTGGAGACAGGAGGGAGAGATAGAGGACATGCTGGGTTGGTGGAGACAGAAGGGAGAAGTAGAGGACATGTTGGGTTGGTGGAGACAGGAGGGAGAGGTAGAGGACATGTTGGGTTGGTGCAGAAAGGAGGGAGAGGTAGAGGACATGTTGGGTTGGTGGAGACAGGAGGGAGAGGGGGAAGTAGAGGACATGCTGGGTTGGTGGAGACAGGAGGGAGAGGGGGAAGTAGAGGACATGCTGGGTTGATAGAGACAGGAGGGAGAGGTAGAGGACACATTGGGTTGGTGGAGACAGGAGGGAGAGGGGGAAGTAGAGGACATGCTGGGTTGATAGAGACAGGAGGGAGAGGTAGAGGACATGTTGGGTTGGTGGAGACAGGAGGGAGAGGTAGAGGACATGGTGGGTTGGTGGAGACAGGAGGGAGAGGTAGAGGACATGCTGGGTTGGTGGAGACAGGAGGGAGAGGTAGAGGACATGCTGGGTTGGTGGAGACAGGAGGGAGAGGGGGCAGTAGAGGACATGTTGGGTTGGTGGAGACAGGAGGGAGAGGTAGAGGACATGTTGGGTTGGTGGAGACAGGAGGGAGAGGTAGAGGACATGCTGGGTTGGTGTAGACAGGAGGGAGAGGGGGCAGTAGAGGACATGTTGGGTTGGTAGAGACAGGAGGGAGAGGTAGAGGACATGTTGGGTTGGTGGAGACAGGAGGGAGAGGTAGAGGACGTGTTGGGTTGGTGGAGACAGGAGGGAGAGGTAGAGGACATGCTGGGTTGGTAGAGACAGGAGGGAGAAGTAGAGGACATGTTTCGTTGGTGGAGACAGGAAGGAGAGGTAGAGGACATGTTTCGTTGGTGGAGACAGGAGGGAGAGGTAGAGGACATGTTGGGTTGGTGAAGACAGGAGGGAGAGGTAGAGGACATATTTAGTTGGTGGAGACAGGAGGGAGAGGTAGAGGACATGTTGGGTTGGTGGAGACAGGAGGGAGAGGTAGAGGACATGCTGGGTTGGTGGAGACAGGAGGGAGAGGTAGAGGACATGTTTCGTTGGTGGAGACAGGAGGGAGAGGTAGAGGACATGTTGGGTTGGTGGAGACAGGAGGGAGAGGGGGCAGTAGAGGACATGTTGGGTTGGTGGAGACAGGAGGGAGAGGTAGAGGACATGTTGGGTTGGTGGAGACAGGAGGGAGAGGTAGAGGACATGTTGGGTTGGTGGAGACAGGAGGGAGAGGTAGAGGACATGTTGGGTTGGTGGACACAGGAGGGAGATTGGGCAGTATAGGACATGTTGGGTTGGTGGAGACAGGAGGGAGAGGTAGAGGACATGTTGGGTTGGTGGAGACAGGAGGGAGAGGTAGAGGACATGTTGGGTTGGTGGAGACATGAGGGAGAGGTAGAGGACATGTTGGGTTGGTGGAGACAGGAGGGAGAGGGGGAAGTAAAGGACATGTTGGGTTGGTGGAGACAGGAGGGAGAGGGGGAAGTAGAGGACATGTTGGGTTGGTGGAGACAGGAGGGAGAGGTAGAGGACATGTTGGGTTGGTGGAGACAGGAGGGAGAGGTAGAGGACATAATGGTTGGTGGAGACAGGAGGGAGAGATAGAGGACATGCTGGGTTGGTGGAGACAGAAGGGAGAAGTAGAGGACATGTTGGGTTGGTGGAGACAGGAGGGAGAGGTAGAGGACATGTTGGGTTGGTGCAGAAAGGAGGGAGAGGTAGAGGACATGTTGGGTTGGTGGAGACAGGAGGGAGAGGGGGAAGTAGAGGACATGCTGGGTTGGTGGAGACAGGAGGGAGAGGGGGAAGTAGAGGACATGCTGGGTTGATAGAGACAGGAGGGAGAGGTAGAGGACACATTGGGTTGGTGGAGACAGGAGGGAGAGGGGGAAGTAGAGGACATGCTGGGTTGATAGAGACAGGAGGGAGAGGTAGAGGACATGTTGGGTTGGTGGAGACAGGAGGGAGAGGGGCAGTAGAGAACATGCTAGGTTGGTGGAGACAGGAGGGAGAGGTAGAGGACATGTTGGGTTGGTGGAGACAGGAGGGAGAGGTAGAGGACATGTTGGGTTGGTGGAGACAGGAGGGAGAGGGTAGAGGACATGCTGGGTTGGTGGAGACAGGAGGGAGAGGTAGAGGACATGCTGGGTTGGTGGAGACAGGAGGGAGAGGGGGGCAGTAGAGGACATGTTGGGTTGGTGGAGACAGGAGGGAGAGGTAGAGGACATGTTGGGTTGGTGGAGACAGGAGGGAGAGGTAGAGGACATGTTGGGTTGGTGGAGACAGGAGGGAGAGGTAGAGGACATGTTGGGTTGGTGGAGACAGGAGGGAGAGGGGGAAGTAAAGGACATGTTGGGTTGGTGGAGACAGGAGGGAGAGGGGGAAGTAGAGGACATGATGGGTTGGTGGA
The DNA here is from genome assembly GCF_002021735.2 of Oncorhynchus kisutch. Lineage (NCBI taxonomy): Eukaryota > Metazoa > Chordata > Actinopteri > Salmoniformes > Salmonidae > Oncorhynchus > Oncorhynchus kisutch. The sequence continues at coordinate 2,695,274 of NC_034183.2, forward strand.
GACAGGAGGGAGAGGTAGAGGACATGTTGGGTTGGTGGAGACAGGAGGGAGAGGTAGAGGACATGTTGGGTTGGTGGAGACAGGAGGGAGAGGGGGAAGTAAAGGACATGTTGGGTTGGTGGAGACAGGAGGGAGAGGGGGAAGTAGAGGACATGATGGGTTGGTGGAGACAGGAGGGAGAGGTAGAGGACATGTTGGGTTGGTGGAGACAGGAGGGAGAGGTAGAGGACATGTTGGGTTGGTGGAGACAGGAGGGAGAGGTAGAGGACATAATGGGTTGGTGGAGACAGGAGGGAGAGATAGAGGACATGCTGGGTTGGTGGAGACAGGAGGGAGAAGTAGAGGACATGTTGGGTTGGTGGAGACAGGAGGGAGAGGTAGAGGACATGTTGGGTTGGTGCAGAAAGGAGGGAGAGGTAGAGGACATGTTGGGTTGGTGGAGACAGGAGGGAGAGGGGGAAGTAGAGGACATGCTGGGTTGGTGGAGACAGGAGGGAGAGATAGAGGACATGTTTCGTTGGTGGAGACAGGAGGGAGAGACGGATGGCAACAGCATGTCTCCCAAATGGCACACCCTGTGCCTCCACACAATCCTGTCTTGGAGCTCTACGGACAATTCCTTTGAACCTCATAGCTTGGTCTTTGCTCTGACATGCACTGTCAACTGTGGGACCTTGTATAAAGAGGTGTCTGTCCAACCTGTTTTCGCATTGTCATTATTGGGTATTGTGTGTAGATTGAGGGAAGAAAATATGTAATACATTTTAGAATAAGACTGCAAGGTCTGAATACTTTCCGAATGCACTGTACTGTCGATACACATATATATGTGACTCGTTTCAGGAAACAAGGCATATGTCGCGTCACTAGTTCACAGGCATTTGAACGTAAACATTTTTGTATTTTTTTAATCAAAATTACCTTTTTTTTTGTTGTTTGAAAAATGCCTTCTGGAACACCTGAACTTTCATAATAATAATAATTATAATTGCCTTAATTACAAACTTGTATTCCATCTGTAAATACAAAAACGATTGTTAAATTATGAGCCTAGTTGGTTTAGCCACGGAAAAAGTCAGGAACCTTCCCGCTAGCTATGATTGGCTGAGATAATGGATGGGCTGGTCATTCCGTGAGATGAGTTTGGATTGGTCTGCCATGTAGCACGCTTCTGTCTATAACATGAGTTGCTCAGTATGTGTAGGTAATCTTTTCTAATGCAGCTTTTTTTTTAAAGATATCCCGGAGAACTGCAAAGGTGTTACTAAAGTTACTAAGTGTCGCTCTGCACTGTCTGGAGGACTGAATTTTTAAATGAGTGGAATGTCTGGTGGAAGCAGAATATGATAGCTAAGGAGATGTAGAAAATTCTGCCGTTTGATTGCAAATATGCAGAGGGAGTCGAAAAGAGAACACACAGAAGTCTGTTATAAAACACCTGTCTCCGGATTACATCTTCAAACTAAGGGCAACCATGGCAATCGTGACAGAGAGCGAGAATCCTTGTATACGGGCAAGAGTCTAGTTAGTTGGCTGGCTAGCTAGCTAACAGTACGTGTATGATACGTGTATTAATATTATTCGTAACTCGTAATTTGCATTGCTAGTTATAGGCTAGGTGTTCCGCTAGCGGAACGTTTCGACAACCTCCGGTGAAATGGCAGAGCGCGAAATTTAATACATTCACAAGTGCAATACACCAAATTAAAACGTTACTTCTTGTTAATCTACCCATCGTGTCCCATTTCAAAAAGGCTTTACAGCGAAAGCAAACCATGCTATTATCTGAGGACAGCACCCCAGCAAACAAACACATGACAATAATAATTCAACCCACCAGGCGTGACACAAAACTCAGAAATAACGATATAATTCATGCCTTACCTTTGAAGATCTTCTTCTGTTGGCACTCCAATATGTCCCATAAACATCACAAATGGTCCTTTTGTGTCGATAAATTCTGTCGTTATATATCCAAAATGTCCATTTATTTGGCACATTTGAATCAGAAAAACACAGGTTCCAACTCGCGCAACATGAATACAAAATATCTAATAAATTACCTGTAATCTTGATCCAAACATTTCAAACAACTTTCCTAATCCAACTTTAGGTATTTTTGTTACGTAAATAATCAATAGAATGTAAGACGGGATAAACTGTGTTCAATACCGTAGTGCACTATATAGGGAATAGGGTTCTGGTCTAAAGTAGTGCACTATATAAGGAATAGGGTTCCATAGGGCTCTGGTCTAAAGTAGTGCACTATATAGGGAATAGGGTTCCATAGGGCTCTGGTCTAAAGTAGTGCACTATATAGGGAATAGGGTTCTGGTCTAAAGTAGTGCACTATATAGGGAATAGGGCTCTGGTCTAAAGTAGTGCACTATATAGGGAATAGGGTGCCATAGGGCTCTGGTCTAAAGTAGTGCACTATATAGGGAATAGGGTTCCATAGGGCTCTGGTCTAAAGTAGTGCACTATATAGGGAATAAGGTTCTGGTCTAAAGTAGTGCACTATATAGGGAATAGGGCTCTGGTCTAAAGTAGTGCACTATATAGGGAATAGTGTTCCATAGGGCTCTGGTCTAAAGTAGTGCACTATATAGGGAATAGGGTTCTGGTCTAAAGTAGTGCACTATATAGGGAATAGGGTTCTCGTCTAAAGTAGTGCACTATATAGGGAATAGGGTTCTGGTCTAAAGTAGTGCACTATATAGGGAATAGGGTTCTGGTCTAAAGTAGTGCACTATATAAGGAATAGGGTTCTGGTCTAAAGTAGTGCACTATATAGGGAATAGGGTTCTGGTCTAAAGTAGTGCACTATATAGGGAATAGGGTTCCAGGCTCTGGTCTAAAGTAGTGCACTATATAGGGAATAGGGTTCTGGTCTAAAGTTGTGCACTATATAGGGAATAGGGTTCTGGTCTAAAGTAGTGCACTATATAAGGAATAGGGTTCCATAGGGCTCTGGTCTAAAGTAGTGCACTATATAGGGAATAGGGTTCCAGGCTCTGGTCTAAAGTAGTGCACTATATAGGGAATAGGGTTCTGGTCTAAAGTAGTGCACTATATAGGGAATAGTGTTCTGGTCTAAAGTAGTGCACTATATAGGGAATAGGGTTCTGGTCTAAAGTAGTGCACTATATAGGGAATAGGGTTCTGGTCTAAAGTAGTGCACTATATAGCGAATAGGATTCTGGTCTAAAGTAGTGCACTATATAAGGAATAGGGTTCTGGTCTAAAGTAGTGCACTATATAGGGAATAGGGTTTCTGGTCTAAAGTAGTGCACTATATAAGGACTAGGGTTCTGGTCTAAAGTAGTGCACTATATAGGGAATAGGGTTCTGGTCTAAAGTTGTGCACTATATAGGGAATAGGGTTCTGGTCTAAAGTAGTGCACTATATAAGGAATAGGGTTCCATAGGGCTCTGGTCTAAAGTAGTGCACTATATAGGGAATAGGGTTCCAGGCTCTGGTCTAAAGTAGTGCACTATATAGGGAATAGGGTTCTGGTCTAAAGTAGTGCACTATATAGGGAATAGTGTTCTGGTCTAAAGTAGTGCACTATATAGGGAATAGGGTTCTGGTCTAAAGTAGTGCACTATATAGGGAATAGGGTTCTGGTCTAAAGTAGTGCACTATATAGCGAATAGGGTTCTGGTCTAAAGTAGTGCACTATATAAGGAATAGGGTTCTGGTCTAAAGTAGTGCACTATATAGGGAATAGGGTTTCTGGTCTAAAGTAGTGCACTATATAAGGACTAGGGTTCTGGTCTAAAGTAGTGCACTATATAGGGAATAGGGTTCTGGTCTAAAGTAGTGCACTATATAAGGAATAGGGTTCCATAGGGCTCTGGTCTAAAGTAGTGCACTATATAAGGAATAGGGTTCTGGTCTAAAGTAGTGCACTATATAGGGAATAGGGTTCTGGTCTAAAGTAGTGCACTATATAAGGACTAGGGTTCTGGTCTAAAGTAGTGCACTATATAGGGAATAGGGTTCTGGTCTAAAGTAGTGCACTATATAAGGAATAGGGTTCCATAGGGCTCTGGTCTAAAGTAGTGCACTATATAGGGAATAGGGTTCCATAGGGCTCTGGTCTAAAGTAGTGCACTATATAGGGAATAGGGTTCCATAGGGCTCTGGTCTAAAGTAGTGCACTATATAGGGAATAGGGTTCTGGTCTAAAGTAGTGCACTATATAAGGAATAGGGTTCCATAGGGCTCTGGTCTAAAGTAGTGCACTATATAAGGAATAGGGTTCTGGTCTAAAGTAGTGCACTATATAGGGAATAGGGTTCTGGTCTAAAGTAGTGCACTATATAAGGACTAGGGTTCTGGTCTAAAGTAGTGCATTATATAGGGAATAGGGTTCTGGTCTAAAGTAGTGCACTATATAAGGAATAGGGTTCTGGTCTAAAGTAGTGCACTATATAGGGAATAGGGTTCTGGTCTAAAGTAGTGCACTATATAGGGAATAGGGTTCCAGGCTCTGGTCTAAAGTAGTGCACTATATAGGGAATAGGGTTCTGGTCTAAAGTTGTGCACTATATAGGGAATAGGGTTCTGGTCTAAAGTAGTGCACTATATAAGGAATAGGGTTCCATAGGGCTCTGGTCTAAAGTAGTGCACTATATAGGGAATAGGGTTCCAGGCTCTGGTCTAAAGTAGTGCACTATATAGGGAATAGGGTTCTGGTCTAAAGTAGTGCACTATATAGGGAATAGTGTTCTGGTCTAAAGTAGTGCACTATATAGGGAATAGGGTTCTGGTCTAAAGTAGTGCACTATATAGGGAATAGGGTTCTGGTCTAAAGTAGTGCACTATATAGCGAATAGGATTCTGGTCTAAAGTAGTGCACTATATAAGGAATAGGGTTCTGGTCTAAAGTAGTGCACTATATAGGGAATAGGGTTTCTGGTCTAAAGTAGTGCACTATATAAGGACTAGGGTTCTGGTCTAAAGTAGTGCACTATATAGGGAATAGGGTTCTGGTCTAAAGTTGTGCACTATATAGGGAATAGGGTTCTGGTCTAAAGTAGTGCACTATATAAGGAATAGGGTTCCATAGGGCTCTGGTCTAAAGTAGTGCACTATATAGGGAATAGGGTTCCAGGCTCTGGTCTAAAGTAGTGCACTATATAGGGAATAGGGTTCTGGTCTAAAGTAGTGCACTATATAGGGAATAGTGTTCTGGTCTAAAGTAGTGCACTATATAGGGAATAGGGTTCTGGTCTAAAGTAGTGCACTATATAGGGAATAGGGTTCTGGTCTAAAGTAGTGCACTATATAGCGAATAGGGTTCTGGTCTAAAGTAGTGCACTATATAAGGAATAGGGTTCTGGTCTAAAGTAGTGCACTATATAGGGAATAGGGTTTCTGGTCTAAAGTAGTGCACTATATAAGGACTAGGGTTCTGGTCTAAAGTAGTGCACTATATAGGGAATAGGGTTCTGGTCTAAAGTAGTGCACTATATAAGGAATAGGGTTCCATAGGGCTCTGGTCTAAAGTAGTGCACTATATAAGGAATAGGGTTCTGGTCTAAAGTAGTGCACTATATAGGGAATAGGGTTCTGGTCTAAAGTAGTGCACTATATAAGGACTAGGGTTCTGGTCTAAAGTAGTGCACTATATAGGGAATAGGGTTCTGGTCTAAAGTAGTGCACTATATAAGGAATAGGGTTCCATAGGGCTCTGGTCTAAAGTAGTGCACTATATAGGGAATAGGGTTCCATAGGGCTCTGGTCTAAAGTAGTGCACTATATAGGGAATAGGGTTCCATAGGGCTCTGGTCTAAAGTAGTGCACTATATAGGGAATAGGGTTCTGGTCTAAAGTAGTGCACTATATAAGGAATAGGGTTCCATAGGGCTCTGGTCTAAAGTAGTGCACTATATAAGGAATAGGGTTCTGGTCTAAAGTAGTGCACTATATAGGGAATAGGGTTCTGGTCTAAAGTAGTGCACTATATAAGGACTAGGGTTCTGGTCTAAAGTAGTGCACTATATAGGGAATAGGGTTCTGGTCTAAAGTAGTGCACTATATAAGGAATAGGGTTCCATAGGGCTCTGGTCTAAAGTAGTGCACTATATAGGGAATAGGGTTCCATAGGGCTCTGGTCTAAAGTAGTGCACTATATAGGGAATAGGGTTCCATAGGGCTCTGGTCTAAAGTAGTGCACTATATAGGGAATAGGGTTCTGGTCTAAAGTATTGCACTATATAAGGAATAGGGTTCCATAGGGCTCTGGTCTAAAGTAGTGCACTATATAAGGAATAGGGTTCTGGTCTAAAGTAGTGCACTATATAGGGAATAGGGTTCTGGTCTAAAGTAGTGCACTATATAAGGACTAGGGTTCTGGTCTAAAGTAGTGCACTATATAGGGAATAGGGTTCTGGTCTAAAGTAGTGCACTATATTTTATTTATTTATTTTACCTTTATTTAACCAGGTAGGCAAGTTGAGAACAAGTTCTCATTTACAATTGCGACCTGGCCAAGATAAAGCAAAGCAGTTCGACAGATAAAACGACACAGAGTTACACATGGAGTAAAAACAAACATACAGTCAATAATGCAGTATAAACAAGTCTATATACAATGTGAGCAAATGAGGTGAGAAGGGAGGTAAAGGCAAAAAAAGGCCATGATGGCAAAGTAAATACAATATAGCAAGTAAAATACTGGAATGGTAGTTTTGCAATGGAAGAATGTGCAAAGTAGAAATAAAAAAATAATGGGGTGCAAAGGAGCAAAATAAATAAATAAATAAAAATTAAATACAGTTGGGAAAGAGGTAGTTGTTTGGGCTAAATTATAGGTGGGCTATGTACAGGTGCAGTAATCTGTGAGCTGCTCTGACAGTTGGTGCTTAAAGCTAGTGAGGGAGATAAGTGTTTCCAGTTTCAGAGATTTTTGTAGTTCGTTCCAGTCATTGGCAGCAGAGAACTGGAAGGAGAGGCGGCCAAAGAAAGAATTGGTCTTGGGGGTGACTAGAGAGATATACCTGCTGGAGCGTGTGCTACAGGTGGGAGATGCTATGGTGACCAGCGAGCTGAGATAAGGGGGGACTTTACCTAGCAGGGTCTTGTAGATGACATGGAGCCAGTGGGTTTGGCGACGAGTATGAAGCGAGGGCCAGCCAACGAGAGCGTACAGGTCGCAATGGTGGGTAGTATATGGGGCTTTGGTGATAAAACGGATTGCACTGTGATAGACTGCATCCAATTTGTTGAGTAGGGTATTGGAGGCTATTTTGTAAATGACATCGCCAAAGTCGAGGATTGGTAGGATGGTCAGTTTTACAAGGGTATGTTTGGCAGCATGAGTGAAGGATGCTTTGTTGCGAAATAGGAAGCCAATTCTAGATTTAACTTTGGATTGGAGATGTTTGATATGGGTCTGGAAGGAGAGTTTACAGTCTAACCAGACACCTAAGTATTTGTAGTTGTCCACGTATTCTAAGTCAGAGCCGTCCAGAGTAGTGATGTTGGACAGGCGGGTAGGTGCAGGTAGCGATCGGTTGAAGAGCATGCATTTAGTTTTACTTGTATTTAAGAGCAATTGGAGGCCACGGAAGGAGAGTTGTATGGCATTGAAGCTTGCCTGGAGGGTTGTTAACACAGTGTCCAAAGAAGGGCCGGAAGTATACAGAATGGTGTCGTCTGCGTAGAGGTGGATCAGGGACTCACCAGCAGCAAGAGCGACCTCATTGATGTATACAGAGAAGAGAGTCGGTCCAAGAATTGAACCCTGTGGCACCCCCATAGAGACTGCCAGAGGTCCGGACAGCAGACCCTCCGACTTGACACACTGAACTCTATCAGAGAAGTAGTTGGTGAACCAGGCGAGGCAATCATTTGAGAAACCAAGGCTGTCGAGTCTGCCGATGAGGATATGGTGATTGACAGAGTCGAAAGCCTTGGCCAGATCAATGAATACGGCTGCACAGTAATGTTTCTTATCGATGGCGGTTAAGATATCGTTTAGGACCTTGAGCGTGGCTGAGGTGCACCCATGACCAGCTCTGAAACCAGATTGCATAGCAGAGAAGGTATGGTGAGATTCGAAATGGTCGGTAATCTGTTTGTTGACTTGGCTTTCGAAGACCTTAGAAAGGCACGGTAGGATAGATATAGGTCTGTAGCAGTTTGGGTCAAGAGTGTCCCCCCCTTTGAAGAGGGGGATGACCGCAGCTGCTTTCCAATCTTTGGGAATCTCAGACGACACGAAAGAGAGGTTGAACAGGCTAGTAATAGGGGTGGCAACAATTTCGGCAGATAATTTTAGAAAGAAAGGGTCCAGATTGTCTAGCCCGGCTGATTTGTAGGGGTCCAGATTTTGCAGCTCTTTCAGAACATCAGCTGAATGGATTTGGGAGAAGGAGAAATGGGGAAGGCTTGGGCGAGTTGCTGTTGGGGGTGCAGTGCTGTTGTCCGGGGTAGGAGTAGCCAGGTGGAAAGCATGGCCAGCCGTAGAAAAATGCTTATTGAAATTCTCAATTATGGTGGATTTATCAGTGGTGACAGTGTTTCCTATCTTCAGTGCAGTGGGCAGCTGGGAGGAGGTGTTCTTATTCTCCATGGACTTTACAGTGTCCCAGAACTTTTTTGAGTTAGTGTTGCAGGAAGCAAATTTCTGCTTGAAAAAGCTAGCCTTGGCTTTTCTAACTGCCTGTGTATAATGATTTCTAGCTTCCCTGAACAGCTGCATATCACGGGGGCTGTTCGATGCTAATGCAGAACGCCATAGGATGTTTTTGTGTTGGTTAAGGGCAGTCAGGTCTGGGGAGAACCAAGGGCTATATCTGTTCCTGGTTCTAAATTTCTTGAATGGGGCATGTTTATTTAAGATGGTTAGGAAGGCATTTTTAAAAAATATCCAGGCATCCTCTACTGACGGGATGAGATCAATATCCTTCCAGGATACCCCGGCCAGGTCGATTAGAAAGGCCTGCTCGCAGAAGTGTTTCAGGGAGCGTTTTACAGTGATGAGTGGAGGTCGTTTGACCGCTGACCCATTACGGATGCAGGCAATGAGGCAGTGATCGCTGAGATCTTGGTTGAAGACAGCAGAGGTGTATTTAGAGGGGAAGTTGGTTAGGATGATATCTATGAGGGTGCCCGTGTTTAAGGTTTTGGGGAGGTACCTGGTAGGTTCATTGATTATTTGTGTGAGATTGAGGGCATCAAGTTTAGATTGTAGGATGGCTGGGGTGTTAAGCATGTTCCAGTTTAGGTCGCCTAGCAGCACGAACTCTGAAGATAGATGGGGGGCAATCAGTTCACATATGGTGTCCAGAGCACAGCTGGGGGCAGAGGGTGGTCTATAGCAGGCGGCAACGGTGAGAGACTTGTTTTTAGAGAGGTGGATTTTTAAAAGTAGAAGTTCAAATTGTTTGGGTACAGACCTGGATAGTAGGACAGAACTCTGCAGGCTATCTTTGCAGTAGATTGCAACACCGCCCCCTTTGGCAGTTCTATCTTGTCTGAAAATGTTGTAGTTTGGAATTAAAACTTCAGAATTTTTGGTGGTCTTCCTAAGCCAGGATTCAGACACAGCTAGAACATCCGGGTTGGCAGAGTGTGCTAAAGCAGTGAATAGAACAAACTTAGGGAGGAGGCTTCTAATGTTAACATGCATGAAACCAAGGCTATTACGGTTACAGAAGTCGTCAAAAGAGAGCGCCTGGGGAATAGGAGTGGAGCTAGGCACTGCAGGGCCTGGATTCACCTCTACATCGCCAGAGGAACATAGGAGGAGTAGAATAAGGGTACGGCTAAAAGCTATGAGAATTGGTCGTCTAGAACGTCTGGAACATAGAGTAAAAGGAGGTTTCTGGGGGCGATAAAATAGCATCAAGGTATAATGTACAGACAAATGTATGGTAGGATGTGAATACAGTGGGGGTAAACCTAGGTATTGAGTGATGAAGAGAGAGATATTGTCTCTAGAAACATCGTTGAAACCAGGAGATGTCATTGCATGTGTGGGTGGTGGAACTAATAGGTTGGATAAGGTATAGTGAGCAGGACTAGAGGCTCTACAGTGAAATAAGCCAATAAACACTAACCAGAACAGAAATGGACAAGACATATTGACATTAAGGATAGGCATGCTTAGTCGAGTGATCAAAAGGGTCCGGTGAGTGGAGAGGTTGGTTGGTGATTTAGACGGCTAGCCAGGGCATCGGTAGCAAGCTAGCATAGGATGGAGGTCTGTTAGCCACCCCTTACGTTCCGTCAGTAGATTAGTGGGGTTCCGTGTGGTAGAGGGGATTAATCCAAATCACACAACAACAACAAAAATAAAAACAATAGATATAGTTATAGAGGCCCAAGAAGAAAAGATAATAATAATAATTTAAAAAATAATTTAAAAAAATAATAATAATAAAAAAATTGTCCGATTGTCTATTCAGATAGCAGCCGGTAAGACAGCTAACGGTTAGCAGGCCGCAGATGGGCGTTCAGGTAACGTCGCGACGGAGGAGCCGGCCGAATAACTCCTTCGGGTAGATAACGTCGGCAGTCCAGTTGTGAAGGCCCGGTGGGGCTCCGCGAAGGCAGTAAAACGGGTCCGGATAGGTGACTGCAGCCCAGGTGTGATTGATGGAACTCAGGAGTGATTGACGGAGCTTGCTAGCTCCGGAATAATTGATGTTTGCTCCGGAATCGACGAAGGCCGATGGTCACACGGATAGCAGCTAGCTAGCTGTGAGATCCGGGTATGAATGTCCAGGGACATGGAGAGAAAAATTGGTCCGGTATGTTCCGTTCCGAGCCGCGCTGCGCCGTACAGAACTGGCGATAGATTTTCGAGCTAAAGGATAGCTGATGACCACAAACCGTGGCTAGCTGAATACTAACGATTTGCCAGTAAAGGAGCTAACTAGCTTCTGAACTAGCTTCTGGATTAGCTTCTGGCTAGTTTCAGGCTAGCTTCTTGGAGTTTCTGGCTAGCTTCTTGGAGGATTACAGATCTGAGGTAAATAATACTTTTTTATAAATATACATTGGTGAGGCGGGTTGCAGGAGAGTGTTTTGAAGATGAGTTGATGGAAAATAAAAATAAAATGTATGTGAAAAAGTTGTAAATATATATATATATACAGGACACGACAAGACGAGGACAAAAGACGTCTGAACTGCTATGCCACCTTGGAGAGGAATATAAGGAATAGGGTTCCATAGGGCTCTGGTCTAAAGTAGTGCACTATATAGGGAATAGGGTTCCATAGGGCTCTGGTCTAAAGTAGTGCACTATATAGGGAATAGGGTTCCATAGGGCTCTGGTCTAAAGTAGTGCACTATATAGGGAATAGTGTGCCATTTGGGATGCATCCTCAGTCACAGATCACTCCGCTATTTTACTCAGCAGCTGAAGGATAGAGAGCACCAATACAAGCTGAGGGAGGAAGAGAGGCATGGAGAGCATAAATCAAAACACAACCCTGATACCCCCAGGGCCCCCAGACTGACTGGATTAGAACTGTGTTTCGTCCCTTCCTCAACAAACTAACAAACGGACGAGAGGAGAGGAGAAGAGGAGGTGAGGAGAGGAGAGGAGAAGAGGAGGTGAGGAGAGGAGAGGTGGGGAGAGGAGAGGTGGGGAGAGGAGAGGAGAGGCAGAAAGGTGGAGGAGAAGAGGAGGAAAGGAGAGGAGGAAAGGATGAGAGGAGAGGAGGAGAGGCGAGGAGAGGATGAGAGGAGCTACTGGTCGATGCAGCACTGACTGTTAATTAGACTTGGCAGGGCCAGGAGTTCATTCGTCAGCATTGTGCTATGTGTGTGTTTGTGTGGCTTGGTGTGTGTGTTTGTGTGACTTTGTGTGTGTGTGTTTGTGTGGCTTGGTGTGTGTACGCCTGTACGTTTGTGTGTATCCACTCCCCTCGCCTGGGAGGTGCAGGACAATCAGTGTCCTGTGGGACAGGTCTGTGTGTGTGTCCAGTAATCACTGCAGGGCTCCAATAGAGTCAGGGTTAAACACCAGGAGATGGAGGTCCACGGGAGGGTCTGGGTAGAGACTGCTAATACACTACGTCCTCACACTCCTAGACTTTCCAGCCATCTCGGCAAGCAGAGCAGAACAAGGACAGGACATTGCAGCAGAGCACCCAGAGTAGCGGCCACTGATCAAGGGTGTAGGAGCCAGGACATGTCCCCACCCCCCTCCCAAATGTTAGAAGCAAAACAATACATAAAATACAAAATATCAATATATTATATTATATTATATATATATTGTATTGAAAAACGAGTTGCCAGATTCGTTGTTTTGAAAAGGCCTCTGGCGCTGTAACATGACGTGAGTTCCTTACCTCTCCTCCCACTGGCTGCTGAGTTCCTTACCTCTCCTCCCACTGGCTGCTGAGTTCCTTACCCCTCCTCCCACTGGCTGCTGAGTTCCTTACCTCTCCTCCCACTGGCTGCTGAGTTCCTTACCCCTCCTCCCACTGGCTGCTGAGTTCCTTACCCCTCCTCCCACTGGCTGCTGAGTTCCTTACCCCTCCTCCCACTGGCTGCTGAGTTCCTTACCCCTCCTCCCACTGGCTGCTGAGTTCCTTACCCCTCCTCCCACTGGCTGCTGAGTTCCTTACCCCTCCTCCCACTGGCTGCTGAGTTCCTTACCCCTCCTCCCACTGGCTGCTGAGTTCCTTACCCCTCCTCCCACTGGCTGCTGAGTTCCTTACCTCTCCTCCCACTGGCTGCTGAGTTCCTTACCCCTCCTCCCACTGGCTGCTGAGTTCCTTACCCCTCCTCCCACTGGCTGCTGAGTTCCTTACCCCTCCTCCCACTGGCTGCTGAGTTCCTTACCCCTCCTCCCACTGGCTGCTGAGTTCCTTACCCCTCCTCCAACTGGCTGCTGAGTTCCTTACCCCTCCTCCCACTGGCTGCTTTGTTCTCAGTTGTAACAAGCAGTGAGAGAAGAAGCCCCATGCAGCACCACCACGGACAAAGTAAGTTTAATTATGAATAAACTTTGATATGTTTGAACGAAAGTCAAGCAACTATACGTTTTCTCCTGGCTAGTATGCAGCTACAGCAGTTAACTTTACATTTACGGTTTAGTCATTCTTTTGCCATGTCAGGTTTTATCTAACTAGCTAACGTTGGGTAGTTCTGACTGTGTGAAAAAAACTGACAGTGAATTGAATTGAAGCCAAGAATACTTGCTACTGTAGCTACAGAATTACTTCCACAAATCACTGTCAAGTTAGCAAGAGATGCGCCACCAGTCAATAAGGGAAAATAAAATAGTGCAAATTACTGATTGTAAGTAAGGTTCTTGGCAACTGCCCGCAGTTATTATAGTAAACTAAAACTGAAAGAAAAACAAATCATGAAAAACTGAAATAAAATAATAATAAAACCCATTTGAAAAACTAAAACTTTACTGAAACTATTATCTTTGACTCCAAAACTAACTCAAAATATAGCTGTGAGCAGCAATGAACGGGGTTCACAGGATGATAGAAAGGACAAGATCAAGTTGGATAACAAAGCAAGCACTCTATCATGTAGGAACTATCTACCTTTATGTGCAAGAATTAGCATTCCAAAATACTTCAACACTCTCAGAGCTGTAATACGCAGACTGGGCAAATGGAAGGACTTTGAGTTTCAGATTTTCCTGAATAAAAATATCCACCTTTCACTACATACAATGTGTACCTAGTGATGACATCATTGGGCAACACTATGTGATTATACAGATATACTATTCACGATATGTCACAAGGCTGGTGTGTATAATTTAAATCTAACATTAATTAGCATGAGGGTAGCCTAGTGGTTAGAGCGTTGGACTAGTAACCAAAAGGTTTCAAGTTCAAATCCCCAAGCCGACAAGGTACAAATCTGTCGTTCTGCCCCTGAACAGGCAGTTAACCCACTGTTCCTAGGCCGTCATTGAAAATAAGAATTTGTTCTTAACTGACTTGAATAGTTAAATAAAGGTAAAATAAAGAAATAAAACATTTAAAAAATGATACGAAGTCCACTTGAACAATAGTTATTGCCCTGGTATCCTATGGTGCCAATGACATCTACAGTGCCACCAACTAGTCTGGTGTAGCCATCTAAGGTTGTAGTGATTTTATATTCACATAGCTTCTAAGGGCATATACACAAGGTTTCATGGCCCCATGTCCATTGGTTCAGCCCTGATGTGATATGGCATCTAGCAGTGTAGCGTGGCTGATTTTGAATGCAGCAACTAATCATTCTCAAAATCATTAGAGGCTAATTAATTGAGTCCATATACCAAATTTGGAGTTAATCTGATTCATGGTTCATGAGAAGAAGATTTTTTTTAAAGTAATTTTAGCATCAGCATACAGTGGGGCAAAAAAGTATTTAGTCAGCCACCAATTGTGCAAGTTCTCCCACTTAAAAAGATGAGAGAGGCCTGTAATTTTCATCATAGGTACACTTCAACTATGACAGACAAAATGAGAAAAAAAATCCAGAAAATCACACTGTAGGATTTTTAATGAATTTATTTGCAAATTATGGTGGAAAATTATTATTTGGTCACCTACAAACAAGCAAGATTTCTGGCTCTCACAGACCTGTAACTACTTCTTTAAGAGGTTCCTCTGTCCTCCACTCGTTACCTGTATTAATGGCACCTGTTTGAACTTGTTATCACAATTGGTGGCTGACTAAATACTTTTTTGCTTACGGCCATATTTGAACACATCAACAGTTTTAAATTAAAGACTGACGTAATGAGTCTAAATTCAACATCTGGAGTGAATGATGTTCATGAAGAGAAGACGATATTGAGCATTCGTCTCACATAAGCAAAGAGCGAGTAGTTTCTTTGTTGTTTGAGATATCATCAGTGAGGTGCATGCTAGCGACGTCCATGATAGCGATGACAAGTTTCAAGTTGATAGGCGACTGCGGAACGGATTTGTTTTTTTGTTGTTGTCAATAACTCAGCTATCCCTTAGCTTTTCTAAAACTAGGTTAATACATGTACCATGGGTCTACATTTTCTTTGTCCTATTGTTCATGAAAATCAGATTTTTAAGTATTGTTTTAGCAGATTTTAGCATATAAGCGTATGTGCATCTACTGGTAGCCATCTTTGAATGCATCAGGATTATTTTCTCAAACTCTAGTGAATCTGACTATTAGTCGATGAGAAGAGTTTCGATGAATATTTTAAGTATTAGCGTTACATAATAAAAAAGGTCCTTGTTGATATAATTTTTTCTTATTGTTTACGCTATCAATGCCAAACATCACGTGGTTCATATCATGTCTGTGATGTCCCCAAAAAGTTAGTTGTGAAGTGGATTTAAATGGAAATGTAATATCTGATTTCCTGATTTATCAATAACTCTTATTAACCAATCCCTTAACTTTTCTCAAAATAAAGTTTAGAAATGTACCATACCGGTGTTATTTGGTGTTATTTGGTGTTATTTGGACTTAAAGCTTCGCTTTGAACCCCTAATAAATTAAAAAATATCACGAATTATGTTCAGTTATAGTTTTTTTACCCTCCACAGCATGGCCTTCACTCCAGATCAAAACTCCAAACCTACAACCTAATTTTGACCAAAATTAACCAGAGAGATGAATGCTTCCAAGGTTTTCTTTTTCCAAGCTATATGGAGGGTGCTCTAGCAAACAAACAGCAAAGACGTGACCATCCAACCTGGAACTGAGTGAGTAGTGTTTGGTCTGATGCTATTTTCAAAGCCAAGAAGAAAAATAAAAAAATAAAAAATGAAGTACATTACAATGATATATTTTACTTTATGGGGACTGAATGCTGAGTTAAGGCTTCCAGGCTTGCAAGAACAGACCAGATATAAATTCAATTAGCACTGAGGTGTGAAGCAAAATATGTCGAGTCCTTTGGGCCCAACAAGTGGCAGGAGTCTTTGAAGCCTCCTCTGAAGTCCCCTCCTGCTGTTCAAAGACCATTCACTGGCATTTTCTACAAGACATCTGCCTCCAGAAATAAAGGCTTCTCCCAAGTGGGTGTGACACCTACTCCCATTGCCTGCTGCTTGGATTCCCCCTGGCGATCTGTTCACCATCTGCCCTGGCCTGTCTCCCCCTGTCTGGTACAGGTACCCCCACCACACTCCCCCCTCTCTGTTCACCATCTGCCCTGGCCTGTCTCCTCCTGTCTGGTGCAGGTACCCCCAACACACTCACCCCTCTCTGTTCACCATCTGCCCTGGCCTGTCTCCTCCTGTCTGGTGCAGGTACCCCCACCACACTCCCCCCTCTCTGTTCACCATCTGCCCTGGCCTGTCTCCCCTGTCTGGTACAGGTACCCCCACCACACTCCCCCCTCACTCCGAGCTTTAGCTCACCTCCAGCACTCACGCACTGTTGTGGCGAGTGACTATCAACTAACAAGCTAGCCCCAAGTCGTTATATATTTCTTTTTTTTCTTGTGTATTTTGCTATTTTGCTGTTTGCCTCATGACGTCTGTATACTTTGTTGACTACAAACTTTCTTTACCCAACTGTGGGAAAGACTATGTTTGTTCCCACACTTGGGACTCTGATTCTCTATTGGTTACACAGACTCTTGGCCTCCCATCCTATTCTATCCACCTCTCGCCGGCTTTGTATTCATGTTACCTGATGAAATTGCTGTTCAATATGATCTTGTTGCCTTCTGATGCACATTCAGATGTCAAAAATCAACACTGCAGCATTCTCCCTGTCCTCTGCAGTGCCCTGATTGTATTACCGCTGATGATATCAATGGATGTGCATGTACACCCTGGCCCATCTACAGTTGCTAGCCCCAAATCTGACTTGTGCTCTGATATCTGCTTCACTGATTTCTGCTCTCGTAAAATCCTGGGTTTTCTGCACGTAAACACTAGAAGCTAATTACCAAAAATGTATGAAATGTATGAATTGAAAGTGTAGGTCCACAGCTCCAATCCAGATGTGTTGGTCATTACTGAGACGTGGTTAAGGAAGAGTGTTTTGAACACTGATGTTAACCTTTCTGGTTATAACCTTTTTCAGCAAGACAGATCTTCCAAAGATGGTGGAGTGGCAATCTTTACCAAGGATCCCCTTTAGTGGTCAGTTGTCTCCACCAAGTCTGTCCCCAAACAATTTGATTGCTGGTTTTAAGCATTAAACTTCCAAATAGCTCTTTGTTGACTGTTGCTGGGTGCTATCGTCCTCCATCAGCACCGGCCTGTACCCTACCTGCCCTAAGCTCTCTACTGGCCCCTTTACACTAAGTCTGAATTTGTCCTGCTAGGTGACCTAAACTGGGACATGCTTAAACCACCTGACCAGATTGTTACCATTCCCACAAGGTATGACTCCAAACACTAAGAAAAGGCTACTTCCTCGATGTTATACTCCCAAATAATCCTGATAGGTATCAGTCTGGTGTTTCTGTAATGACCTCAGTGATCACTGTTTTACAGCCTGTGTTCGTAATAGCTGCTCAGTGAAACGACCTGTCCTTATTTGTCATAAATGCTTGCTAGAAAACTTTAATGTGCAAGCCTTCCTTCATGAACTGGCCTCTGTAAAATGGTATAGAATCAGCTTGATCCCCTCTGTCGAAGACGCTTGGACCTTCTTTCTGATATTTTCAGTGGTATTGTTAAGAAACACGTCCCCATAAAGAAAATGAGAATTAAATACAGGTTCAGCCCCTGGTTCAACCGTGATATGGCAGAATTACTCCATCTCAAGAATTCCATTTGGCGAAAGCCTTGACACATGCCTCAGGCTGACTGGCTCTCGTTGAGGCAAATGAGAAATAAGTGCACTCAGGCTATCTGGAAGGCCAAAGTTAGTTACTTTAAGGAGCAGTTCTCTCTCTGTGGGTCTAACCCCAAGAAATTCTGGATAACAATTAAAGACCTGGAGAATAAACCCTCCTCCTCACAGCTGCCCATGTCCCTTAATGTTGATGATGTGGTTGTTACTGACGAGAAGCACATGGCTGAGCTCTTTAATCACCACTTCATTAAGTCAGGATTCCTATTTGACTCAGCCATGCCTCCTTGCCCGTCCAACATTTCCTCATCTCCCTTCTAATGCGACTATCCTTGATGTGTCTCCCCTCTACAAAGATTCTCCCTGCAGGCGGTCACTGAGTCCGAGGTGCTAAAGGAGCTCCTTAAACTTGACCCCAAAACATTTTAGGTCAGATGGTTTAGACCCTTTCTTCTTTAAGGATGCTGCCCCTATCATCACCAAGCCTCTCTCTGACCTTTTTAACCTGTCTCTCCTCTCTGGGGAGGTTCCCATTGCTTGGAAGGCAGCCACGGTTCGTCCTTTATTTAAAGAGGAGATCAAGCTGATCCTAACTGTTAAAGGCCTATTTCTATTTTGCCTTGTTTATCAAGTGATGGAACAACTTGTAAATAATCAACTGACTGGTTTTCTTGATGTCTATAGTATCTGGTATGCAGTCCGGTTTCCGCTCAGGTTATGGATGTGTCACTGCATTAAAGGTCCTAAACGATGTCACCTTTGGCCTTGATTGTAAGCAATGTTGTGCTGCTATTTTAATTGACTTGGCCTAATCTTTTGATACGGTAGACCATTCCAATCTTGTGGGCCGTCTAGGGAGTATTGGTGTCTCTGAGGGGTCTTTGGCCTGGTTTGCTAACTACCTCTCTCAACGAGTGCAGTGTATTAAGCCAGAACATCTGCTGTCTCAGCCACTGCCTGTCACCAAGGGAGTTCCCCAAGGCTCGATCCCATGCCCCACGGTCTCCCCAATTTACATCAACAACATAGCTCAGGCAGTAGGAAGCTCTCTCATCCATTTATATGCAGATGATACAGTCTTATACTCAGCTGGCCCCTCCCTGGATTTTGTATTAAACTCTCTACAACAAAGCTTTCGTAGTGTCCAACAAGCTTTCTCTGCCCTTAACCTTGTTCTGAACACCTCCAAAACAAAGGTCATGTGGTTTGGTAAGGTGAATGCCCCTCTCCCCACCGGTGTGATTACTCTGAGGGTTTGGAGCTTGAGGTAGTCACCTCATACAAGTACTTGGGAGTATGGCTAGACGGTACACTGTCCTTCTCTCAGCACATATCAAAGCTGCTAAAGTTAAATCTAGACTTTCCTCTATTTCACCCCAGATGCCAAACTAACCCTGATTCAGATAACCATCCTATTTTAATATCTGATCAATTAGTCTTCCATTACTGAATTATTATATAATTCTTCTTCTTCTGAATCATGCTTTACTTCACGTCTGTCTGATGGTCTGCACGAACCTAAACTACGAATCATCCATATACCAATTGGCTTAATTAATTATATACTAACTAACTAAATAATCACAGAAATGCATAAACAAACAAACAGTAGATATTGGTTACTAACAACGATAGGGAAGATCACCTAGTGGGCGAAACCGATATGATTGGTGGACAAAGGGAAGGGGGTGTGGACTGAGAAAGGAGCGGGAAATACTAGGCTATTTGACTTCATTTTAGTCAACTGGAGGTGAACCTGTGGATGTATTTCAAGGCTTCTTTGCTTGACATCATGGGAAATCAGCTAAGAGCTCAGAAAAAAATGGTAGACCTCCAAAAGTCTGATTCATCCTTGGGAGCAATTTCCAAACGCCTGAAGGTACCACACTCATCTGTACAAACAATAGTCCGCAACTATAAACACCATGGGACCAAGCAGCCGTCATACCACTCAGGAAGGAGACACGTTCTGTGTCCTAGAGATGAATGTACTTTGGTACGAAAAGTGCAAATCAAATCCCAGAACAACAGCAAACGACCTTGTGAAGATGCTGGAGGAAACAGGTACAAAATAATCTATATCCACAGTAAAACGAGTCCTATATCGACATAACCTGAAAGGCCGCTCAGCAAGGAAGAAGCCACTGCTCCAAAACTACCATAAAAAAGCCAGCTGCACATGGGGACAAAAATCATACTTTTTGGAGAAATGTCCTCTGGTCTGATGAAACAAAAATAGAACTGTTTGGCCATAATGACCATCGTTATGTTTGGTGGAAAAGGGGGGAAGCTTGCAAGCCGAAGAACACCATCCCAACCGTGAAGCACGGGGGTGGCAGCATCATGTTGTGGGGGTGCTTTGCTGCAGGAGGGATTGGTGCACTTCACAAAATAGATGGCTTCATGAGGATGGAAAAGGATGTGGATATATTGAAGCAACATCTCAAGACATTAGTCAGAAGTTAAAGCTTGGTCGCAAATGGGTCTTCCAAATGGACATTGACCCCAAGCATACTTCCAATGTTGTGGACAAATGGCTTAAGGACAACAAAGTCACGGTATTGGAGTGGCCATCACAAAGCTCTGACCTCAACCCTATAGAACATTTGTGGGCAGAACTGAAAAAGCGTGTGCGAGCAAGGAGGCCTACAAACCTGACTCGGTTACACCAGCTCTGTCAGGAGGAATGGGCCAAAATTCACCCAACCTATTGTGGGAAGCTTGTGGAAGGTTACCTGAAACGTTTGACCCAAGTTAAACAATTTAAAGGCAATGCTACCAAATACTAATTGAGTGTATGTAAACTTCTGACCCACTGGGAATATGATGAAAGAAATAATAGCTGAAATAAATCACTCTACTATTATTCTGACATTTCGCATTCTTAAAATAAAGTGGTGATCCTAACTGACCTAAGACAGGGAATTTTTACTTGTATTAAATGTCAGGAATTGTGAAAAACTGAGTTTAAATGTATTTGGCTAAGGTGTATGTAAACTTCCAACTACAACTGTAAATTAATTGAAATGCTAATCCTTTGCACATGAACACTCACTCATTCGGGAATAATTGCAATCAATATATATTTACGCCCATGTCATTGTGAGCTTCTCTGTTGGAATCGTCTGTCCGTCTGCTGGAGGGTCAGTTCATCAGAGAGTGGTTGTCGGTCTATCGACGGCTCCTGATGATGTCTGTTGTAATCGTCAGTCCGTCTGCTGGAGGGTCAGTTCATCAGAGAGTGGTTGTCGGTCTATCGAAGGCTCCTGATGATGTCTGTTGGAATCGTCAGTCCGTCTGCTGGAGGGTCAGTTCATCAGAGAGTGGTTGTCGGTCTATCGACGGCTCCTGATGATGTCTGTTGTAATCGATACGTCAGGTGTCAATTGTTCTTAGAATAGATGTTCCGGCAGTTGTCGGTATTCGCATCCCAGGTTTATGTCATTTCTAGCTGCAGACTAGTAATTAGTACCTAAGATTTGCTCTTATTCTGTAGGGATCGATAAGTCTGTAGCCAATGCTCCACGTGGTATGGTTTTCTAGTCTTGGTACTCAAACCTGTGCCACCTCAGCTTACACCGAGGTATTCGGTGGTCTTAACAATTCACAATCACAGCTCACGCTGTGGGTTTGCTTAGTCTGAAGAGATTTTTCTTAGGAGGGGCTTTTATTCGTAACAGTAGAAGAGGGCCAGATCATGTCTGTATGGCCACTGACTAGTTAAACTTTACAGGGAATTCAATTCTCTCAAAATTAAAGGTTAACGTCACATTACATAATTTCACAAATACTTTCATCTTTACTCATTTTATACAAGAATTAGATGCAAACACCATAACTGAGAAATATGGACATTCAGAGAAAAAGTTATGTGTGTTTCCTGTCCCTCGTGAGGTCACCAAATGAAACACACTCAACATAACTGTCCCTTAAGTGTCCACGGACCCTTCAATCACTCTCAAAGGTTGACATATTGTTTAAAACTCCCATTTTGGGGATTTAGGAGTTTGGCCAAGTGAAATCCCTTGTTCACTCTGTGGTCTCTCTCTCTGCATGAAAACGGGGAGACAGTCTCCACCAGGAATTTACGACCTGAGATAACAGTACCTGGGTGTTGGAGAGACTGAGAGAGGGGGAAGCCATGATCTACACCCAGAAACGGCCACGTCATGACACTACCCATGCTAGATTACAGAGACATAATTTATAGATCAGCAGGTAAGGGTGCTCTCGAGTGGCTAGATGTTCTTTACCATTCGGCCATCAGATTTGCCACCAAATCACTGCACTCTATACTCCTCTGTAAACTGGTCATCTCTGTATACCCGTTGCAAGACCTACTGGTTGATGTTTATTTATTAAACCCTCTTAGGCCTCACTCCCCCCTATCTGAGATAGCTACTGCAGCCCTCATCCTCCACATACAACCACCGTTCTGCCAGTCACATTCTGTTAACGTCCCCAAAGCACACACATCCCTGGGTCGCCCCTCTTTTCAGTTCGCTGCAGAACCGTGACCATCATATCAGATCCTACCCAAGACCCGTGACCATCATATCAGATCCTACCCAAGACCCGTGACCATCATATCAGATCCTACACAAGAACCGTGACCATCATATCAGATCCTACCCAAGACCCGTGACCATCATATCAGATCCTACCCAAGACCCGTGACCATCATATGAGATCCTACCCAAGACCCGTGACCATCATATGAGATCCTACCCAAGACCCGTGACATCATATCAGATCCTACCCAAGACCCGTGACCATCATATCAGATCCTACCCAAGACCCGTGACCATCATATCAGATCCTACCCAGACCCATAACAATCACATCAGATCCTACCCAGACCCATAACAATCACAGCAGATCCTACCCAGACCCATAACAATCACAGCAGATCCTACCCAGACCCATAACAATCACATCAGATCCTACCCAGATGAATAACAATCACATCATATCCTACCCAGACCCATAACAATCACATCAGATCCTACTCAAAGACCAATGACGTTATTTCGAATTCTGTACCCCGACCTGCTTGTGTCCCGTATCGGATCTCAGGTATTCGGGTACAAGTGGATCTGTGATAACCTCCATACCATATGATTTGATTTGGAGGGTATTCTAAAACGCTTTAGGCACATTTTCATAATGCATCGAGTCAGTGAAGACTCAAAAATGTGTCTACCAATTTTCTTTGTAATGAAGCAAAATATCTGTTTAGGGAACAACTGTACAAGCACAGAAAGAGTGGAAATAAGGTTGATTGTAAAAATGGGTGAACTTCCTCTTTAACACACTGGTATTCAGTAATGTACCAGAGTAAGTGCCCCTTTTGCAAGGCTCTCCAGACTGATCCCAGTCCACCACTCTCCAGACTGATCCTCCTCCTAGTCCACCACTCCCCAGATGATCCTCCTCCTAGTCCACCACTCCCCAGACTGATCCTCCTCCTAGTCCACCACTCTCCAGACTGATACAAGTCCACCACTCCCCAGACTGATCCTAGTCCACCACTCTCCAGACTGATCCTAGTCCACCACTCCACAGACTGATCCTAGTCCACCACTCCCCAGACTGATCCTAGTCCACCACTCTCCAGACTGATACTCCTCCTAGTCCACCCCTCCCCAGACTGATCCTCATCCTAGTCCACCACCTCCAGACTGATACTCCTCCTTATCCACCACTCCCCAGACTGATCCTCCTCCTAGTCCTCCCCTCCCCAGACTGATCCCAGTCCACAACGCTCCAGACTGATACTCCTCCTAGTTCACCACTCCCCAGACTGATCCTCATCCTAGTCCACCCCTCCACAGACTGATCCTCCTCCTAGTCCACCCATCCCCAGACTGATCCTAGTCCACCACTCTCCAGACTGATCCTC
>NC_034183.2:2726409-2733909 GCF_002021735.2 Oncorhynchus kisutch
TTGGGGGATGGAATGACTTGGTGTGGGTCGGGGGATGACTTGGTGTGGGTCGGGGGATGACTTGGTGTGGGTCGGGGGATGGAATGACTTGGTGTGGGCCGGGGAAGGGAATGACTTGGTGTGGGTTGGGGTCAAACAAGCCGAAGCTACGAACAAAACGGAAACAGCGAAGTTCTGTCATTAAGCATCCATCCATGTTTATTGGTTATAGTCTAGCTACATTTTCAGATATTGTACGTTTCTAATTTTGTCAGAAAGTCATCTTCATTGCAAGTTTAAAGCGTACTCTTCACTAGCGAAACTAAACGTTAGCTTGCCGGCTCGCTAGCTAATGTTATGTGTAGTAATGTTATTAGTATCTCAGAAAGCCATTTGCATTGCTAGTTACAGCTTATTGTCATGTAGCTAACATTGAATCTGCTTGGTTAGCTTTAGCTACCTGTAAATTCACACTACAGCATTTCATGCACGGTGGCTAGCTATGACAATTAGTTTGTACTGTTCGGGTTGGGATTATGATTCATTGCTAAGCTAGCTAGCTACATGTCTAAACAAAATATATTCAAAAAATATCTGTGCGACTAAAATCTGACTACTAAGTGGGCAAGACAAGAGTTTTTTGGAAAGATTGAGAGTTCTGTTCAGCAGTGGGAAGGACACACCTGGCACACGCTTAGTCACACCTGGTACACACCGCCTCACACCTGGCACACACAGAGTCACACCTGGCATACGCAGAGTCACGCTTGGCATACACAGCCTCACACCTGGCACACGCAGAGTCACACCTGGCACACGCAGAGTCACACCTGGCACACGCAGAGTCACACCTGGCACACGCAGAGTCACACCTGGTACACGCAGAGTCACACCTGCCACACGCAGAGTCACACCTGGTACACGCAGCCTCACACCTGGCACACACAGCCTCACACCTGGCACACGCAGAGTCACACCTGGCACACACAGCCCCACACCTGGCAGACCCCGCCCCACACCTGGCACACCCCGCCCCACACCTGGCACACGCAGCCTCACACCTGGCACACGCAGCCTCACACCTGGCACACCCCGCCCCACACCTGGCACACCCCGCCCCACACCTGGCACACGCAGCCCCACACCTGGCACACGCAGCCTACATCAGCTGGTGAGATGCAGGGGAGCAAGCGATGAGTGTGGGCAGACATGTAAAACAGGCTCCGCCTCCGACTCCGCCTCCGATTATACACATTGAGCAGGCGACTCTCTTGTTTCACCAATCACCACCAGCCTTGTAGTTAGCTAACCTTTGCCTGGTTAACTCACAAGCTGCTTTGCTAAATTGAAACACAACAGCAGCATTGAGTTTAATGGTAAAACAACAGCTATGTTTTTCTCTCCCCGTCTTTGAATTTGTAAACTCGCTCAACCCTCCCACTTTTCCCACTGCATTTCATATAGAGGTTCTGTAGCCAACCCGGCCAAGACTCCCTCTATTCCTCAAAGAAAAAAGGACTGATTCTAGTTGAAAGGGCGTCGGCCATTTTAGTTAACTAAAATGGCCGACTGTTTTCATAATTTTGACGTTAACAAGACTAAATCATTATTCAAATCGACTAAGACCGTAACTAAGACCTAATTATATTTTAGTCAAGAGGACGAAGACTAGACAATTGTTTTCTTTTTTAAAGAGCCAAAAAGAACACTGGGTTAACTCTATCATTTATCCCACTGAAGCATCATGAAATCAATGAAAGATATTCATCACACCTAATATGTCTGAAACTATGGCAGTCTGGGCTAAATATATACTGGAGGAGAATCATCAGTCTTTATCATGGTCTTTATTGGAAGGATGGTATTACTGTGTGACAGGGAGTGTGACAGGGCCACATCAAAGATGATAAGATAAAAAGAGGTTGCTGAGAAGTGCAACAGCCCTGAAGGCAGAGAAACAGGAAGAGGGGGGTACAGGAAGACACTGGGACAGACAGGGGTGAGTAAGGAACAGAGTTCCATTTCAGATACGCATCAGAGTCATCAAGATGTATTATGAAATGCCTGGAGTCTTGGTTAAAATGCAGACAGACCTTCTTTCTCACCAAACAAACTAATATCTGAGAGACTGGCATCTCTTTAGTTCTCCACTCAACATTGTTTACCATATGAGTACTGTGTTGTTGTTGTTGTTTACCAGTACCAATACAAAAACATACTGGAACTCACACTGTACTGTTGTAATGCCCATATAAATACACTGTACTGTTGTAATGCCCATATTAAATACACTGTACTGTTGTAATGCCCATATTAAATACACTGTACTGTTGTAATGCCCATATTAAATACACTGTACTGTTGTAATGCCCATATTAAATACACTGTACTGTTGTAATGCCCATATTAAATACACTGTACTGTTGTAATGCCCATATTAAATACACTGTACTGTTGTAATGCCCATATTAAATACACTGTACTGTTGTAATGCCCATATTAAATACACTGTACTGTTGTAATGCCCATTTAAATACTGTACTGTTGTAATGCCCATTTAAATACACTGTACTGTTGTAATGCCCATATTAAATACACTGTACTGTTGTAATGCCCATATTAAATACACTGTACTGTTGTAATGCCCATTTAAATACACTGTACTGTTGTAATGCCCATATAAATACACTGTACTGTTGTAATGCCCATATTAAATACACTGTACTGTTGTAATGCCCATATTAAATACACTGTACTGTTGTAATGCCCATATTAAATACACTGTACTGTTGTAATGCCCATATTAAATACACTGTACTGTTGTAATGCCCATATTAAATACACTGTACTGTTGTAATGCCCATATTAAATACACTGTACTGTTGTAATGCCCATATTAAATACACTGTACTGTTGTAATGCCCATATTAAATACACTGTACTGTTGTAATGCCCATATTAAATACACTGTACTGTTGGAATGCCCATATTAAATACACTGTACTGTTGTAATGCCCATATTAAATACACTGTACTGTTGTAATGCCCATATTAAATACACTGTACTGTTGTAATGCCCATTAATACACTGTACTGTTGTAATGCCCATATTAAATACACTGTACTGTTGTAATGCCCATATTAAATACACTGTACTGTTGTAATGCCCATATTAAATACACTGTACTGTTGTAATGCCATATTAAATACACTGTACTGTTGTAATGCCCATATTAATACACTGTACTGTTGTAATGCCCATATTAAATACACTGTACTGTTGTAATGCCCATATTAAATACACTGTACTGTTGTAATGCCCATATTAAATACACTGTAACTGTTGTAATGCCCATATTAAATACACTGTACTGTTGTAATGCCCATATTAAATACACTGTACTGTTGTAATGCCATATTAAATACACTGTACTGTTGTAATGCCCATATTAAATACACTGTACTGTTGTAATGCCCATATTAAATACACTGTACTGTTGTAATGCCCATATTAAATACACTGTACTGTTGTAATGCCCATATTAAATACACTGTACTGTTGTAATGCCCATATTAAATACACTGTACTGTTGTAATGCCCATATTAAATACACTGTACTGTTGTAATGCCCATATTAAATACACTGTACTGTTGTAATGCCCATATTAAATACACTGTACTGTTGTAATGCCCATATTAAATACACTGTACTGTTGTAATGCCCATATTAAATACACTGTACTGTTGTAATGCCCATATTAAATACACTGTACTGTTGTAATGCCCATATTAAATACACTGTACTGTTGTAATGCCCATATTAAATACACTGTACTGTTGTAATGCCCATATTAAATACACTGTACTGTTGTAATGCCCATATTAAATACACTGTACTGTTGTAATGCCCATATTAAATACACTGTACTGTTGTAATGCCCATATTAAATACACTGTACTGTTGTAATGCCCATATTAAATACACTGTACTGTTGTAATGCCCATATTAAATACACTGTACTGTTGTAATGCCCATATTAAATACACTGTACTGTTGTAATGCCCATATTAAATACACTGTACTGTTGTAATGCCCATATTAAATACACTGTACTGTTGTAATGCCCATATTAAATACACTGTACTGTTGTAATGCCCATATTAAATACACTGTACTGTTGTAATGCCCATATTAAATACACTGTACTGTTGTAATGCCCATATTAAATACACTGTACTGTTGTAATGCCCATATTAAATACACTGTACTGTTGTAATGCCCATATTAAATACACTGTACTGTTGTAATGCCCATATTAAATACACTGTACTGTTGTAATGCCCATATTAAATACACTGTACTGTTCCTTGTACTGTTGTAATGCCCATATTAAATACACTGTACTGTTGTAATGCCCATATTAAATACACTGTACTGTTGTAATGCCCATATTAAATACACTGTACTGTTGTAATGCCCATATTAAATACACTGTACTGTTGTAATGCCCATATTAAATACACTGTACTGTTGTAATGCCCATATTAAATACAACTGTACTGTTGTAATGCCCATATTAAATACACTGTACTGTTGTAATGCCCATATTAATACACTGTACTGTTGTAATGCCCAATATTAAATACACTGTACTGTTGTAATGCCCATATTAAATACACAGCCACAGTATAATGCCCATATAAATGACATAGATACAGTATAATCCCATATAAATGACATAGATACAGTATAATCCCCATATAAATTACATGGTTACAGTATAATCCCCCATATAAATTACATGGATACAGTATAATCCCCATATAAATTACATAGATACAGTATAATCCCCATATAAATTACATAGATACAGTATAATCCCCATATAAATTACATAGATACAGTATAATCCCCATATAAATTACATAGATACAGTATGATACCGAGCATCTCAGCACATACACTTTACTGTCAGTCAGCTGTGACCTTGCTGTGGTTTCCCAGGAGGTCAAAATTCAGTTTTGGTCTCAGTAGGTCTCTACTCTTAGACAGGTGAGGGCTGATGGGAGGGATGGGCCGTCTCTCTATCTTCAGGCTACAGCAGATGTAGACCAGCGGGTGTGGAGACAACAAGTGGTGGCATCTCCTAACCTTCTCCACTGCCCCTCCTCCACCTACCTCTCTCTCTCTAATCCACCTCCACCACACCTCCTTCTGGTCTCCCCATATTTCCTCTCCTCTATGTCCCTCCTCTCTCTGCTCTACTCATCTCTCCTCTATATCCCTCCTCTCTCTGCTCTACTCATCTCTCCTCTATTTCCCTCCTCTCTCTGCTCTACTCATCTCCTCCTCTATATCCCTCCTCTCTCTGCTCTACTCATCTCTCCTCTATATCCCTCCTCTCTCTGCTCTACTCATCTCTCCTCTATGTCCCTCCTCTCTCTGCTCTACTCATCTCTCCTCTATTTCCCTCCTCTCTCTGCTCTACTCATCTCTCTATTTCCCTCCTCTCTCTGCTCTACTCATCTCTCCTCTATTTCCCTCCTCTCTCTGCTCTACTCATCTCTCTATTTCCCTCCTCTCTCTGCTCTACTCATCTCTCCTCTATTTCCCTCCTCTCTCTGCTCTACTCATCTCTCTATTTCCCTCCTCTCTCTGCTCTACCCATCTCTCCTCCTCTATATCCCTCCTCTCTCTGCTCTACTCATCTCTCCTCTATTTCCCTCCTCTCTCTGCTCTACCCATCTCTCCTCTATTTCCCTCCTCTCTCTGCTCTACTCATCTCTCCTCTATTTCCCTCCTCTCTCTGCTCTACTCATCTCTCCTCTATTTCTCTCCTCTCTCTGCTCTACTCATCTCTCTATTTCCCTCCTCTCTCTGCTCTACCCATCTCCTCCTCTATGTTCCTCCTCTCTCTGCTCTACTCATCTCTCTATTTTCCTCCTCTCTCTGCTCTACTCATATCTCCTCTATGTCCCTCCTCTCTCTGCTCTACTCATCTCTCTATGTCCCTCCTCTCTCTGCTCTACTCATCTCTCCTCCTCTATTTCCCTCCTCTCTCTGCTCTACTCATCTCTCCTCCTCTATTTCCCTCCTCTCTCTGCTCTACTCATCTCTCCTCCTCTACTTCCCTCCTCTCTCTGCTCTACCCATCTCTCCTCTATTTCCCTCCTCTCTCTGCTCTACTCATCTCTCCTCCTCTATGTCCCTCCTCTCTCTGCTCTACCCATCTCTCCTCCTCTATTTCCCTCCTCTCTCTGCTCTACTCATCTCTCTATTTCCCTCCTCTCTCTGCCTCTACCCATCTCTCCTCCTCTATGTCCCTCCTCTCTCTGCTCTACTCATCTCTCCTCTATATCCCTCCTCTCTCTGCTCTACTCATCTCTCCTCTATTTCCCTCCTCTCTCTGCTCTACTCATCTCTCCTCCTCTATGTCCCTCCTCTCTCTGCTCTACCCATCTCTCCTCCTCTATTTCCCTCCTCTCTCTGCTCTACTCATCTCTCTATGTCCCTCCTCTCTTTGCTCTACTCATCTCTCCTCTATATCCCTCCTCTCTCTGCTCTACTCATCTCTCCTCTATTTCCCTCCTCTCTCTGCTCTACCCATCTCTCCTCCTCTATGTCCCTCCTCTCTCTGCTCTACTCATCTCTCCTCTATTTCCCTCCTCTCTCTGCTCTACCCATCTCTCCTCTATTTCCCTCCTCTCTCTGCTCTACCCATCTCTCTCTCCTCTATTTTCCTCCTCTGCCTGCTCTATCCATATCTCCCTCTTCCACTTCCCCTTTCCAGCAAACCAAATAACAACCCCAACTCTTTCTTTCCTCCACCTGACCCAGATACAGTCAGATACAGTCCTGGTAGCCTCCTTCGCTCTTGTACTCTCTCTCCTTCTCTCACTCACTCTCTTTCTTTCTCTCTTTCTGTCTCTAGTTATCCTGGTGTGTGATGCTCCAAAAAACAGAAACAGGTTCCGTCAGAGTCTTTGATCTGGCTCCAGGTCGTCAACTGCAAGATCGTAGAAAGACTTTTAACTCGGGACCGCATCAGCGACAGAGTCATCCACATAGCCTGATCCCAGATCTGTTTGTGCTGTTTTGAAAACTCCTATAGTCAATCGTCACACAAGTAGATCTGGCACCAGGCCCCATCATCCTGCCCACATCCAGACTGTGCCAGCTCTTGAGATATACAGGGCAACACACTGGTTATCGTCACACTCGCCAAGCCCATGTCACTGTGACCTCCTCATTCATTTGTGCCTTTCACTGCTACTGTTCTACCAGGGAATTGGAATTTATTTGTTGTATTTACGTAAACAAATACCTCCGTAACTCCTCAACAATGGCTGCAGTCGAGGTGTGAGTATCATAAACCAGGGCAGTGATTGCGCTGAGCTGAGTTGAATAGGTGTTTATGTGCCCCTCAGGCTGAATAGGTGTTTATGTGCCTCTCAGGTGGGCTGGTTGCCTCTCAGGCAGGTCACTGCCCCTCAGGCTGAATAGGTGTTTATCAGGCTAG
>NC_034183.2:2738909-2743909 GCF_002021735.2 Oncorhynchus kisutch
CATTAGGTTTGCAGGTCATGTAATAACCACCGCGGGACATTCCCTAAACGTTCTCATTAGGTTTGCAGGTCATGTAATAACCACCGCGGGACATTCCCCAAACGTTCTCATTAGGTTTGCAGGTCATGTAATAACCACCGCGGGACATTCCCTAAACGTTCTCATTAGGTTTGCAGGTCATGTAATAACCACCGCGGGACATTCCCTAAACGTTCTCATTAGGTTTGCAGGTCATGTAATAACCACCGCGGGACATTCCCTAAACGTTCTCATTAGGTTTGCAGGTCATGTAATAACCACCGCGGGACATTCCCTAAACGTTCTCATTAGGTTTGCAGGTCATGTAATAACCACTGCGGGACATTCCCTAAACGTTCTCATTAGGTTTGCAGGTCATGTAAAAACCACTGCGGGACATTCCCTAAACGTTCTCATTAGGTTTGCAGGTCATGTAAAAACCACTGCGGGACATTCCCTAAACGTTCTCATTAGGTTTGCAGGTCATGTAAAAACCACCGCGGGACATTCCCTAAACGTTCTCATTAGGTTTGCAGGTCATGTAATAACCACCGCGGGACATTCCCTAAACGTTCTCATTAGGTTTGCAGGTCATGTAATAACCACCGCGGGACATTCCCTAAACGTTCTCATTAGGTTTGCAGGTCATGTAATAACCACCGCGGGACATTCCCTAAACGTTCTCATTAGGTTTGCAGGTCATGTAATAACCACCACGGGACATTCCCTAAACGTTCTCATTAGGTTTGCAGGTCATGTAAAAACCACCGCGGGACATTCCCTAAACGTTCTCATTAGGTTTGCAGGTCATGTAATAACCACCGCGGGACATTCCCTAAACGTTCTCATTACGTTTGCAGGTCATGTAATAACCACCGCGGGACATTCCCTAAACGTTCTCATTAGGTTTGCAGGTCATGTAATAACCACCACGGGACATTCCCTAAACGTTCTCATTACGTTTGCAGGTCATGTAATAACCACCGCGGGACATTCCCTAAACGTTCTCATTAGGTTTGCAGGTCATGTAATAACCACCGCGGGACATTCCCTAAACGTTCTCATTACGTTTGCAGGTCATGTAATAACCACCACGGGACATTCCCTAAACGTTCTCATTAGGTTTGCAGGTCATGTAATAACCACCACGGGACATTCCCTAAACGTTCTCATTACGTTTGCAGGTCATGTAATAACCACCGCGGGACATTCCCTAAACGTTCTCATTAGGTTTGCAGGTCATGTAATAACCACCGCGGGACATTCCCTAAACGTTCTCATTAGGTTTGCAGGTCATGTAATAACCACCGCGGGACATTCCCTAAACGTTCTCATTACGTTTGCAGGTCATGTAATAACCACCACGGGACATTCCCTAAACGTTCTCATTAGGTTTGCAGGTCATGTAATAACCACCACGGGACATTCCCTAAACGTTCTCATTAGGTTTGCAGGTCATGTAAAAACCACCGCGGGACATTCCCTAAACGTTCTCATTAGGTTTGCAGGTCATGTAATAACCACCGCGGGACATTCCCTAAACGTTCTCATTACGTTTGCAGGTCATGTAATAACCACCGCGGGACATTCCCTAAACGTTCTCATTAGGTTTGCAGGTCATGTAATAACCACCACGGGACATTCCCTAAACGTTCTCATTACGTTTGCAGGTCATGTAATAACCACCGCGGGACATTCCCTAAACGTTCTCATTAGGTTTGCAGGTCATGTAATAACCACCGCGGGACATTCCCTAAACGTTCTCATTACGTTTGCAGGTCATGTAATAACCACCACGGGACATTCCCTAAACGTTCTCATTAGGTTTGCAGGTCATGTAATAACCACCACGGGACATTCCCTAAACGTTCTCATTACGTTTGCAGGTCATGTAATAACCACCGCGGGACATTCCCTAAACGTTCTCATTAGGTTTGCAGGTCATGTAATAACCACCGCGGGACATTCCCTAAACGTTCTCATTAGGTTTGCAGGTCATGTAATAACCACCGCGGGACATTCCCTAAACGTTCTCATTACGTTTGCAGGTCATGTAATAACCACCACGGGACATTCCCTAAACGTTCTCATTAGGTTTGCAGGTCATGTAATAACCACCACGGGACATTCCCTAAACGTTCTCATTACGTTTGCAGGTCATGTAATAACCACCGCGGGACATTCCCTAAACGTTCTCATTAGGTTTGCAGGTCATGTAATAACCACCGCGGGACATTCCCTAAACGTTCTCATTAGGTTTGCAGGTCATGTAATAACCACCGCGGGACATTCCCTAAACGTTCTCATTAGGTTTGCAGGTCATGTAAAAACCACCGCGGGACATTCCCTAAACGTTCTCATTAGGTTTGCAGGTCATGTAATAACCACCGCGGGACATTCCCTAAACGTTCTCATTACGTTTGCAGGTCATGTAATGTGTTTTTCGTTTTTCGTTTTTTATTAGTTCAATTATTCAAATTTCGTGTTTTTTTTATGTGAATTAAGCTCAATTCACACATTGCACAGTTTCTCTAGAGATAAATCAGATCAGACTCAAACTGTGTAATGTAGTAGGGAGTTGAAGTTTCCAACTGGCCAATATTCTGCATAGTTTAGCACAGAAAAATGGTAATTAACTATAATGACCATAATCCATTGCACGCCTACTTGTCCGGATCTGTGCTTCTTTTACGCCGCCTACGTAAAAGAGACAGAAGAATGTGCGATCGAGAGGAATGGAGAGCAGAGGTATCTCTACCTGAAAATACATTATCTCAGTGATAGATAGTTGGTATTCAGCAGTCATAAAATTATGCCTCGTTCATTTTGAAAATCTACTAAAACGGTGATTTTGTCAGACAGCAGCTCTACAGAGAAGAGATGAAATAATAAAGTCATCAAATAAAACTAATATGTTATTAAAGTAAAGTCATGTGTATAAATGATGGTTAATAAATTATCAACAGTAATGGACAGTCACTAAAATCATGCGACTATGATTAATTGTTTTATTCTGAAATATTGAAAACCGTGATATTTTTTTTTAGGGGGGGAACTTACTGAAACCGAACCGACCTTAAAAAGCACTAATCACTCAACACTTAGTAAAGCATGTTCCTGTTATGTTCTTAGTGCCACGACTTGGGCCGAAGTTGGTCCCTCTCCTTGTTCGGACAGGCGTTCGGCGGTCGATGTCAACGACCTTCTAGCCATCGCCGATCTACTTTTCATTTTCCCTTTGGTTTTGTCTTGTCTTCCGTCACACCTGGTTCCAATTCCATCAATGACACGTTGTGTATTTAACCCTCTGTCCCCCTGGTATTTACCGGGTTTTGTTTGACCCATTTATTGTATTGTTCTGTTGACGGTGGTTTAATGGATATTAAAAGACACCGTTGTAAATCAGTTTTCGCTCTGCTGCACCTGACTTCTCTAGCGCCAGTAGGCACTTCACTACATTTAGAACGTAGAGTCGCAACAGAACGTGGGAACAATGGAAGTGGTTCCCGTGGAAACATTACAGGAACGTTCTGCCAACGTTGATGGGATAATGTTATACGAAATACCCCATAACAAACAAGCAGGGTAGATTCCCACAATGCTCTCATAAAGTTACACTGTGACGTCATGATAATAACGTTCCACGGAACACACTTCAAACGGTAACGGAAGTAGTTCTGAAAACATTGCTGCAATGTTCTGCTGATATTGATGTGGAATTATTATATAAAGTGTCCAAAACCCCAAATAAATAAATAATAATAATAATAAATGAAATAAATAAAAAGGCATTTTAATCAGCTTACATAATTATATTTTATTATTATTCATTTTAGTATTGTCCAAAACATAGCTATACCGTTTTTAAAGAATGGTGATGAAGTAGATGTGAACCTGAGATCTGCCATCTTCAAGTCCAGTAGAATACTTCAGTCTGCTGCGCAACCAGGATCCTGATGTTTATAATTGATTTCACTTTGTACTGAAATGTTTAAGATCCAAACTAGGACTACACTGTCTTAGTACATATTCACATCTATGTACACCTCATCACAATCTGCCAGGCAATAATTTAACATGATTTATGAAATCAAGTTTGTAGGGAAAATACAAGTCAAAACATCTGAATGTTACAGTAGAAGACTGGTAGAGTAAGAAAGTTGTTTTTCTAGACATATTTATCCTCTCTGTACAAAGACAAAGATCCCAACCTGGAAGTCAGAGTACAGGTGTGAACAGCTGTAGTTATCCTCTCTGTACAAAGACAAAGATCCCAACCTGGAAGTCAGAGTACAGGTGTGAACAGCTGTAGTTATCCTCTCTGTACAAAGACAAAGATCCCAACCTGGAAGTCAGAGTACAGGTGTGAACAGCTGTATTTATCCTCTCTGTACAAAGACAAAGATCCCAACCTGGAAGTCAGAGTACAGGTGTGAACAGCTGTAGTTATCCTCTCTGTACAAAGACAAAGATCAGGGGGGGTTGGTAGGTGTGGTTGATAGGTCAGGTCAGGTTGGGTTGCTAGAGGTGGTTGTTGGGTCAGGTCAGGGAGGGTTGCTAGGTGTGGTTGTTGGGTCAGGTCAGGGGGGGTTGCTAGGGGTGGTTGTTCGGTCAGGGCAGGGGGGGGTACCTAGGGGTGGTTGTTGGGTCAGGTCGGGGGGGGGTTGCTAGGTGTGGTTTCTAGGAGGGGTAGCTAGGAGTGGTTGGTAGGTCAGGTCAGGGTGGGTTGCTAGGTGTGGTTACTGGAGTGGTTGCCGGGGGTGGTTGTTGGGTCAGGAACCACGCTGACCTGTACCTGAACTGGCAGAGAGAGTTTGATTTCTCCCTCCCTCCCTCCCTGTCTCCCTCCCTGTCTCTCTCCATCTCACCATCTCTTCTCCCTCCTTCCCTCTATCCCTCATGTCCCTCCCTCCCTCCTGTCTCTCTATCCCTCCCTCCCTCCCTCATGTCTCTCTCTCCATCTCTCCCTCCCTCCTTCCCTC
>NC_034183.2:2748909-2753909 GCF_002021735.2 Oncorhynchus kisutch
GCTGGTGTTTCTAGCTCCAACAGTGTAATGCTGGTGTTTCTAGCT
The DNA here is from genome assembly GCF_002021735.2 of Oncorhynchus kisutch. NCBI lineage: Eukaryota > Metazoa > Chordata > Actinopteri > Salmoniformes > Salmonidae > Oncorhynchus > Oncorhynchus kisutch. The sequence goes on from NC_034183.2 coordinate 2,748,955, forward strand.
CCAACAGTGAAATGCTGGTGTTCCTAGCTCCAACAGTGTAATGCTGGTGTTTCTAGCTCCAACAGTGAAATGCTGGTGTTCCTAGCTCCAACAGTGTAATGCTGGTGTTCCTAGCTCCAACAGTGTAATGCTGGTGTTCCTAGCTCCAACAGTGTAATGCTGGTGTTCCTAGCTCCAACAGTGTAATGCTGGTGTTTCTAGCTCCAACAGTGTAATGCTGGTGTTCCTAGCTCCAACAGTGTAATGCTGGTGTTTCTAGCTCCAACAGTGTAATGCTGGTGTTCCTAGCTCCAACAGTGTAATGCTGGTGTTCCTAGCTCCAACAGTGAGATGCTGGTGTTCCTAGCTCCAACAGTGTAATGCTGGTGTTTCTAGCTCCAACAGTGTAATGCTGGTGTTTCTAGCTCCAACAGTGTAATGCTGGTGTTCCTAGCTCCAACAGTGTAATGCTGGTGTTCCTAGCTCCAACAGTGTAATGCTGGTGTTTCTAGCTCCAACAGTGTAATGCTGGTGTTCCTAGCTCCAACAGTGAAATGCTGGTGTTCCTAGCTCCAACAGTGTAATGCTGGTGTTCCTAGCTCCAACAGTGTAATGCTGGTGTTCCTAGCTCCAACAGTGTAATGCTGGTGTTTCTAGCTCCAACAGTGTAATGCGTGTGTTTCTAGCTCCAACAGTGTAATGCTGGTGTTTCTAGCTCCAACAGTGTAATGCTGGTGTTTCTAGCTCCAACAGTGTAATGCTGGTGTTCCTAGCTCCAACAGTGTAATGCTGGTGTTCCTAGCTCCAACAGTGTAATGCTGGTGTTTCTAGCTCCAACAGTGTAATGCTGGTGTTCCTAGCTCCAACAGTGTAATGCTGGTGTTTCTAGCTCCAACAGTGTAATGCTGGTGTTCCTAGCTCCAACAGTGTAATGCTGGTGTTTCTAGCTCCAACAGTGTAATGCTGGTGTTCCTAGCTCCAACAGTGTAATGCTGGTGTTTCTAGCTCCAACAGTGTAATGCTGGTGTTCCTAGCTCCAACAGTGTAATGCTGGTGTTTCTAGCTCCAACAGTGTAATGCTGGTGTTCCTAGCCCCAACAGTGTAATGCTGGTGTTTCTAGCTCCAACAGTGTAATGCTGGTGTTTCTAGCTCCAACAGTGTAATGCTGGTGTTCCTAGCTCCAACAGTGTAATGCTGGTGTTTCTAGCTCCAACAGTGTAATGCTGGTGTTCCTAGCTCCAACAGTGTAATGCTGGTGTTCCTAGCTCCAACAGTGTAATGCTGGTGTTTCTAGCTCCAACAGTGTAATGCTAGTGTTTCTAGCTCCAACAGTGTAATGCTGGTGTTTCTAGCTCCAACAGTGTAATGCTGGTGTTCCTAGCTCCAACAGTGTAATGCTGGTGTTTCTAGCTCCAACAGTGTAATGCTGGTGTTCCTAGCTCCAACAGTGTAATGCTGGTGTTCCTAGCTCCAACAGTGTAATGCTGGTGTTTCTAGCTCCAACATTGTAATGCTGGTGTTCCTAGCTCCAACAGTGTAATGCTGGTGTTCCTAGCTCCAACAGTGTAATGCTGGTGTTCCTAGCTCCAACAGTGTAATGCTGGTGTTTCTAGCTCCAACAGTGTAATGCTGGTGTTTCTAGCTCCAACAGTGTAATGCTGGTGTTTCTAGCTCCAACAGTGTAATGCTGGTGTTTCTAGCTCCAACAGTGTAATGCTGGTGTTCCTAGCTCCAACAGTGTAATGCTGGTGTTCCTAGCTCCAACAGTGTAATGCTGGTGTTTCTAGCTCCAACAGTGTAATGCTGGTGTTCCTAGCTCCAACAGTGTAATGCTGGTGTTTCTAGCTCCAACAGTGTAATGCTGGTGTTCCTAGCTCCAACAGTGTAATGCTGGTGTTCCTAGCTCCAACAGTGTAATGCTAGTGTTTCTAGCTCCAACAGTGTAATGCTGGTGTTCCTAGCTCCAACAGTGTAATGCTAGTGTTTCTAGCTCCAACAGTGTAATGCTGGTGTCTCTAGCTCCAACAGTGTAATGCTGGTGTTTCTAGCTCCAACAGTGTAATGCTGGTGTTCCTAGCTCCAACAGTGTAATGCTGGTGTTCCTAGCTCCAACAGTGTAATGCTGGTGTTTCTAGCTCCAACAGTGTAATGCTGGTGTTCCTAGCTCCAACAGTGTAATGCTGGTGTTCCTAGCTCCAACAGTGTAATGCTGGTGTTCCTAGCTCCAACAGTGTAATGCTGGTGTTTCTAGCTCCAACAGTGTAATGCTGGTGTTTCTAGCTCCAACAGTGTAATGCTGGTGTTTCTAGCTCCAACAGTGTAATGCTGGTGTTCCTAGCTCCAACAGTGTAATGCTGGTGTTCCTAGCTCCAACAGTGTAATGCTAGTGTTTCTAGCTCCAACAGTGTAATGCTGGTGTCTCTAGCTCCAACAGTGTAATGCTGGTGTTTCTAGCTCCAACAGTGTAATGCTGGTGTTTCTAGCTCCAACAGTGTAATGCTGGTGTTTCTAGCTCCAACAGTGTAATGCTGGTGTTCCTAGCTCCAACAGTGTAATGCTGGTGTTCCTAGCTCCAACAGTGTAATGCTGGTGTTCCTAGCTCCAACAGTGTAATGCTGGTGTTTCTAGCTCCAACAGTGTAATGCTGGTGTTTCTAGCTCCAACAGTATAATGCTGGTGTTTCTAGCTCCAACAGTGTAATGCTGGTGTTTCTAGCTCCAACAGTGTAATGCTGGTGTTCCTAGCTCCAACAGTGTAATGCTGGTGTTCCTAGCTCCAACAGTGTAATGCTGGTGTTTCTAGCTCCAACAGTGTAATGCTGGTGTTCCTAGCTCCAACAGTGTAATGCTGGTGTTTATAGCTCCAACAGTGTAATGCTGGTGTTCCTAGCTCCAACAGTGTAATGCTGGTGTTCCTAGCTCCAACAGTGTAATGCTAGTGTTTCTAGCTCCAACAGTGTAATGCTGGTGTTTCTAGCTCCAACAGTGTAATGCTGGTGTTTCTAGCTCCAACAGTGTAATGCTGGTGTTTCTAGCTCCAACAGTGTAATGCTGGTGTTCCTAGCTCCAACAGTGTAATGCTGGTGTTCCTAGCTCCAACAGTGTAATGCTGGTGTTTCTAGCTCCAACAGTGTAATGCTGGTGTTTCTAGCTCCAACAGTGTAATGCTGGTGTTCCTAGCTCCAACAGTGTAATGCTGGTGTTCCTAGCTCCAACAGTGTAATGCTGGTGTTCCTAGCTCCAACAGTGTAATGCTGGTGTTTCTAGCTCCAACAGCGCAGTAATATCAAACAATTCACAAAAAAACACACACATCTAAAAGTTAAAGAATGGAATTGAGAAATATTTAAATATTAGGATGAGCAATGTCGGAGTGGCATTGACTACAGTAGAATTGTTGGTAATCAGGCCTACTACTGTTGCATCGTCTGCAAACTTGATGACTGAGTTGGAGGCGTGCGTGGCCACGCAGTCATGGGTGAACAGGGAGTACAGGAAGGGGCTGAGCACACACCCTTGTGGGTCCCCCATGTTGAGGATAATGGAAGTGGAGGTGTTGTTTCCTACCTTCACCACTTGGGGGAAGCCCGTCAGGAAGTCCCGGACCCAATTGCACAGGGCTGGGTTCAGACCCAGGGCCTCGAGTTTAATGATGAGCTTGTTGGGTACTATGGTGTTGAATGCTGATCTGCAGTTGATGAACATAATTCTTACATAGGTATTCCTCTTGTCCAGATGGGATAGGGCAGTGTGCAGTGTGATGGCGATTGCATTGTCTGTGGATCTATTGGGGCGGTAATCCAATTGAAGTGGGTCTAGGGTGTCTGGTAAGGTAGAGGTGATATGATCCTTGACTAGTCTTTCAAAGCACTTCATGATGACAGAAGTGAGTGCTACGGGGAGATAGTCATTTAGTTCAGTTACCTTTGCTTTCTTGGGTACAGGAACACGCTTAAAGTAAGACATTTAAGGGTTAACACGCTTACTTACTCACATCAGAGAACGAAAGCCCACAGTCCTTGGCGGTGGCAGTGTGTTATCCTCAAAGCAGATGGTGTTTAGCTTGTTCCGGAGCAAGATGTCTGTGTCCACGACGTTGCTGGTTTTCCCTTTCTAGAACGTGATTGTCTGTAGACCCTTCCACATACGTCTTGTGTCTGAGCTGTTGAATTTTACCTCCACTATGTCTCTGTACTGATGTTTTGCTTGTTTGCATTCTACCATATTCCCAGTTACCTTACCATGGTTAAATGTGGTGGTTCACACTTTCAGTTTTGCACAAATGCTGCCATCTATCCACGGTGTCTGTTTGGGTCAGTTTTAATAGTCACCGTGGGAACAACATCCCCTGAGGAACTCAGAGACCGTGTCCGTGTATATGTCAATGTTATTCTCTGAAGCTCCCCGGAACATATCCCAGTCCACGTGATCCAAACAATCTTGAGCATGGATTCCGATTGGTCAGACCAGCGTTGAATAGACCTTATCTCGGGTACTTCCTGTTTGAGTTTCTGCCTATAGGAGTAGAGGAGTCAAGATCTGATTTTCCAAAATGACGCAGCGGTAGGGCCCAGTAGGCATCCCGGAAGGGTAGGGCCTTGTAGGCATCCTGGAAGGGTAGGGCTTTGTAAGGGCCTTGTAGGCATCCCGGAAGGGTAGGGCCTTGTAGGCATCCCAGAAGGGTAGGACCTTGTAAGGGCCTTGTAGGCATCCCGGAAGGGTAGGACCTTGTAAGGGCCTTGTAGGCATCCCGGAAGGGTAGGGCCTTGTAGGGCCTTGTAGGCATCCCGGAAGGGTAGGGCCTTGTAAGGGCCTTGTAGGCATCCCGGAAGGGTAGGACCTTCTAGGGCCTTGTAGGCATCCCGGAAGGGTAGGACCTTGTAGGGCCTTGTAGGCATCCCGGAAGGGAGACTATATTCGAGAATATTTGAAGCGTGTTTACTACAGGCAATGTATTGATAGAACTTCTGTAGCAT
>NC_034183.2:2756409-2778909 GCF_002021735.2 Oncorhynchus kisutch
AGTCATACACAGTCACACACACACACAGTCACACAGACACACACACACACACACACACACACACACACACACACACAAATACACAGGGCCATGAGAAAACAAGATGTACATCCGGTTAATTTGATCAGCCCCACACAATGTACTGACTTCAAACACACACACACTGTACACACACACAGTCAAACACACACACACAGTCAAACACACACACACAGTCAAACACACGGCACTGTTTACTAGGTGTGCAGTTTTCCTGATCATTCATATTGATCAACACGGCAGTCAGTGCATTGATTAGGCTACCATTGATATGCCTGGCAGGGTCTCTACTATAGGTGGAGGAGCTGAAGATGGTCCAGGGGGTGTGTGACTGTGTGTGTGTGTGTATGTGTATGTGTGTGTGTGTGTGTGTGTGTGTGTGTGTGTGTGTACGGTGTGTGTGTGTGTGTGTGTGTACGGTGTGTGTGTGTCCGGTGTGTGTGTGTCCAGCTGGACGGTAATAGACTGAACGACAGCGAGGAAGATTGGGACGCTGTGCCAGGTGTGTGTGTGTGTGTGTGTGTGTGTGTGTGTGTGTGTGTGTGTGTGTGTGTGTGTGTGTGTGTGTGTGTGTGTGTGTGTGTGTGTGTGTGTGTGTGTGTGTGTGTGTGTGTGTGTGTGTGTGGACAAGTTGCCATGTTTTTCTGTAGGGTTTCGCAAGGCCAAAATAAAAATTAAAAGCCCAACAAAAACCAACAATAAGAGTAATGCTGACAGAGACAAGCTGGTTATCTGGCCAGAAGGGTTACGACTGGCTGGTTGTCTGGCCAGAAGGGTTACGACAGGCTGGTTGTCTGGCCAGAAGGGTTACGACAGGCTGGTTGTCTGGCCAGAAGGGTTATGGCAGGCTGGTCATCTGGCCAGCAGGGTTACGACAGGCTGGTTATCTGGCCAGAAGGGTTATGACAAGCTGGTTATCTGGCCAGAAGGGTTACGACACGCTGGTTGTCTGGCCAGTGTGTGTGTGTGTGTATGTGTGTGTATGTGTGTGTGGGTGTGTGTGTGTGTGTGGACAAGTTGCCATGTTTTTCTGTAGGGTTTCGCGAGGCCAAAATAAAAATTAAAAGCCCAACAAAAACCAACAATAAGAGTAATGCTGACAGAGACAAGCTGGTTATCTGGCCAGCAGGGTTACGGCAGGCTGGTTGTCTGGCCAGAAGGGTTACGACTGGCTGGTTGTCTGGCCAGAAGGGTTACGACAGGCTGGTTGTCTGGCCAGAAGGGTTACGGCAGGCTGATCATCTGGCCAGCAGGGTTATGACAAGCTGGTTATCTGGCCAGGAGGGTTGCGACAGGCTGGTTATCTGTCCAGAAGGGTTATGACAAGCTGGTTATCTGGCCAGCAGGGTTACGACAAGCTGTTTATCTGGCCAGAAGGGTTGGGACAGGCTGGTTATCTGGCCAGCAGGGTTACGACAGGTTGTTTATCTGGCCAGAAGGGTTGGGACAGGCTGGTTATCTGGCCAGCAGGGTTACGACAAGCTGGTTATCTGGCCAGAAGGGTTGGGACAGGCTGGTTATATGGCCAGCAGGGTTGGGACAGGCTGGTTATCAAATCAAATTCAATCAAATTTGTCACATGCACCGAAAGTACAGGTGCAGACCTTACCGCGAAATGCGACAACCTACACGCTCTTACATGGTTACCTACACGCTCTTACATGGTTACCTACACGCTCTTAACCGACTTACCTACACGCTCTTAACCGACTTACCTACACGCTCTTACATGCTTACCTACACGCTCTTAACCGACTTACCTACACGCTCTTACATGCTTACCTACACACTCTTAACCGACTTACCTACGCGCTCTTAACCGACTTACCTACATGCTCTTACATGCTTACCTACACGCTCTTAACCGACTTACCTACACACTCTTACATGCTTACCTACACGCTCTTACATGCTTACCTACATGCTCTTACATGCTTACCTACACGCTCTTACATGCTTACCTACACGCTCTTACAAGCTTACCTACACGCTCTTACATGCTTACCTACATGCTCTTACATGCTTACCTACACGCTCTAACATGCTTAACAACACGCTCTTACATACTTACCTACACGCTCTTACATGCTTACCTACACACTCTTAACCGACTTACCTACGCGCTCTTAACCGACTTACCTACATGCTCTTACATGCTTACCTACACGCTCTTAACCGACTTACCTACACACTCTTACATGCTTACCTACACGCTCTTACATGCTTACCTACATGCTCTTACATGCTTACCTACACGCTCTTACATGCTTACCTACACGCTCTTACAAGCTTACCTACACGCTCTTACATGCTTACCTACATGCTCTTACATGCTTACCTACACGCTCTAACATGCTTAACAACACGCTCTTACATGCTTACCTACACGCTCTTACATGGTTACCTACACGCTCTTACATGCTTACCTACACGCTCTTACATGCTTACCTACACGCTCTTACATGCTTACCTACACGCTCTTACATGCTTACCTACACGCTCTTACACGCTTACCTACACGCTCTTACATGCTTACCTACATGCTCTTACATGCTTACCTACACGCTCTAACATGCTTAACTACACGCTCTTACATGCTTACCTACACGCTCTTACATGGTTACCTACACGCTCTTACATGCTTACCTACACGCTCTTACATGCTTACCTACACGCTCTTAGATGGTTACCTACACGCTCTTACATGCTTACCTACACGCTCTTACATGCTTACCTGCACGCTCTTACATGCTTACCTACACGCTCTTACATGCTTACCTGCATGCTCTTACATGCTTACCTACACGCTCTTACATGCTTACCTACACGCTCTTACATGCTTACCGACACGCTTACATGGTTACCTACACACTCTTACATGGTTACCTACACGCTCTTACATGCTTACCTACACGCTCTTACATGCTTAACTACACGCTCTTACATGCTTACCTACACGCTCTTACATGGTTACCTACACGCTCTTACATGCTTACCTACACGCTCTTACATGCTTACCTACACGCTCTTACATGCTTACCTACACGCTCTTACATGCTTACCTACACGCTCTTACATGCTTACCTACACGCTCTTACATGCTTACCTACACGCTCTTACACGCTTACCTACACGCTCTTACATGCTTACCTACATGTTCTTACATGCTTACCTACACGCTCTAACATGCTTAACTACACGCTCTTACATGCTTACCTACACGCTCTTACATGGTTACCTACACGCTCTTACATGCTTACCTACACGCTCTTACATGCTTACCTACACGCTCTTACATGGTTACCTACACGCTCTTACATGCTTATCTACACGCTCTTACATGCTTACCTGCACGCTCTTACATGCTTACCTACACACTCTTACATGCTTACCTGCATGCTCTTACATGCTTACCTACACGCTCTTACATGCTTACCGACACGCTCTTACATGCTTACCTACACGCTCTTACATGCTTACCTGCACGCTCTTACATGCTTACCTACACGCTCTTACATGCTTACCTACACACTCTTACATGCTTACCTACACGCTCTTACATGCTTACCTGCACGCTCTTACATGCTTACCGACACGCTCTTACATGCTTACCTACACGCTCTTACATGCTTACCTGCACGCTCTTACATGCTTACCGACACGCTCTTACATGCTTACCTGCACGCTCTTACATGCTTACCTACACGCTCTTACATGCTTACCTACACGCTCTAACATGCTTACCTACACGCTCTAACATGCTTACCTACACGCTCTAACATGCTTACCTACACGCTCTAACATGCTTACCTACACGCTCTAACATGCTTACCGACACGCTCTTACATGGTTACCTACACGCTCTTAACTTAACTGACAATGCTTTAAGAAGCTTTAAGAAAAAAGTGTTCAGTCGAAAATAGATAGAAAATAAAAGTGACAAATAATTAAAGAGCAGAAGTAAAATAAGTAGCAGGGATATATACAGGGTATTACGGTACAGAGTCAATGTGGAGGCTATATACAGGGTATTACGGTACAGAGTCAATGTGGAGGCTATATACAGGGTATTACGGTACAGAGTCAATGTGGAGGCTATATACAGGGTATTACGGTACAGAGTCAATGTGGAGGCTATATACAGGGTATTACGGTACAGAGTCAATGTGGAGGCTATATACAGGGTATTACGGTACAGAGTCAATGTGGAGGCTATATACAGGGTATTACGGTACAGAGTCAATGTGGAGGCTATATACAGGGTATTACGGTACAGAGTCAATGTGGAGGCTATATACAGGGTATTACGGTACAGAGTCAATGTGGAGGCTATATACAGGGTATTACGGTACAGAGTCAATGTGGAGGCTATATACAGGGTATTACGGTACAGAGTCAGTGTGGAGGCTATATACAGGGGGTACCGGTACAGAGTCAATGTGGAGGCTATATACAGGGTATTACGGTACAGAGTCAGTGTGGAGGCTATATACAGGGTATTACGGTACAGAGTCAATGTGGAGGCTATATACAGGGTATTACGGTACAGAGTCAATGTGGAGGCTATATACAGGGTATTACGGTACAGAGTCAATGTGGAGGCTATATACAGGGTATTACGGTACAGAGTCAATGTGGAGGCTATATACAGGGTATTACGGTACAGAGTCAATGTGGAGGCTATATACAGGGTATTACGGTACAGAGTCAATGTGGAGGCTATATACAGGGTATTACGGTACAGAGTCAATGTGGAGGCTATATACAGGGTATTACGGTACAGAGTCAATGTGGAGGCTATATACAGGGTATTACGGTACAGAGTCAATGTGGAGGCTATATACAGGGTATTACGGTACAGAGTCAATGTGGAGGCTATATACAGGGTATTACGGTACAGAGTCAATGTGGAGGCTATATACAGGGTATTACGGTACAGAGTCAATGTGGAGGCTATATACAGGGTATTACGGTACAGAGTCAATGTGGAGGCTATATACAGGGGGTACTGGTACAGAGTCAATGGGGAGGCTATATACAGGGTATTACGGTACAGAGTCAATGTGGAGGCTATATACAGGGTGTTACGGTACAGAGTCAATGTGGAGGCTATATACAGGGTATTACGGTACTGAGTCAATGTGGAGGCTATATACAGGGTGTTACGGTACAGAGTCAATGTGGAGGCTATATACAGGGTATTACGGTACAGAGTCAATGTGGAGGCTATATACAGGGTATTACGGTACAGAGTCAATGTGGAGGCTATATACAGGGTATTACGGTACAGAGTCAATGTGGAGGCTATATACAGGGTATTACGGTACAGAGTCAATGTGGAGGCTATATACAGGGTATTACAGTACAGAGTCAATGTGGAGGCTATATACAGGGTATTATGGTACAGAGTCAATGTGGAGGCTATATACAGGGTATTACGGTACAGAGTCAATGTGGAGGCTATATACAGGGTATTACGGTACAGAGTCAATGTGGAGGCTATATACAGGGTATTACGGTACAGAGTCAATGTGGAGGCTATATACAGGGTATTACGGTACAGAGTCAATGTGGAGGCTATATACAGGGTATTACGGTACAGAGTCAATGTGGAGGCTATATACAGGGTATTACGGTACAGAGTCAATGTGGAGGCTATATACAGGGTATTACGGTACAGAGTCAATGTGGAGGCTATATACAGGGTATTACGGTACAGAGTCAATGTGGAGGCTATATACAGGGTATTACGGTACAGAGTCAATGTGGAGGCTATATACAGGGTATTACGGTACAGAGTCAATGTGGAGGCTATATACAGGGTATTACGGTACAGAGTCAATGTGGAGGCTATATACAGGGTATTACGGTACAGAGTCAATGTGGAGGCTATATACAGGGTATTACGGTACAGAGTCAATGTGGAGGCTATATACAGGGGGTACTGGTACAGAGTCAATGGGGAGGCTATATACAGGGTATTACGGTACAGAGTCAATGTGGAGGCTATATACAGGGTGTTACGGTACAGAGTCAATGTGGAGGCTATATACAGGGTATTACGGTACTGAGTCAATGTGGAGGCTATATACAGGGTGTTACGGTACAGAGTCAATGTGGAGGCTATATACAGGGTATTACGGTACAGAGTCAATGTGGAGGCTATATACAGGGTATTACGGTACAGAGTCAATGTGGAGGCTATATACAGGGTATTACGGTACAGAGTCAATGTGGAGGCTATATACAGGGTATTACGGTACAGAGTCAATGTGGAGGCTATATACAGGGTATTACAGTACAGAGTCAATGTGGAGGCTATATACAGGGTATTATGGTACAGAGTCAATGTGGAGGCTATATACAGGGTATTACGGTACAGAGTCAATGTGGAGGCTATATACAGGGTATTACGGTACAGAGTCAATGTGGAGGCTATATACAGGGTATTACGGTACAGAGTCAATGTGGAGGCTATATACAGGGTATTACGGTACAGAGTCAATGTGGAGGCTATATACAGGGTATTACGGTACAGAGTCAATGTGGAGGCTATATACAGGGTATTACGGTACAGAGTCAATGTGGAGGCTATATACAGGGTATTACGGTACAGAGTCAATGTGGAGGCTATATACAGGGTATTACGGTACAGAGTCAATGTGGAGGCTATATACAGGGTATTACGGTACAGAGTCAATGTGGAGGCTATATACAGGGTATTACGGTACAGAGTCAATGTGGAGGCTATATACAGGGTATTACGGTACAGAGTCAATGTGGAGGCTATATACAGGGGGTACTGGTACAGAGTCAATGGGGAGGCTATATACAGGGTATTACGGTACAGAGTCAATGTGGAGGCTATATACAGGGTGTTACGGTACAGAGTCAATGTGGAGGCTATATACAGGGTATTACGGTACTGAGTCAATGTGGAGGCTATATACAGGGTGTTACGGTACAGAGTCAATGTGGAGGCTATATACAGGGTATTACGGTACAGAGTCAATGTGGAGGCTATATACAGGGTATTACGGTACAGAGTCAATGTGGAGGCTATATACAGGGTATTACGGTACAGAGTCAATGTGGAGGCTATATACAGGGTATTACGGTACAGAGTCAATGTGGAGGCTATATACAGGGTATTACAGTACAGAGTCAATGTGGAGGCTATATACAGGGTATTATGGTACAGAGTCAATGTGGAGGCTATATACAGGGTATTACGGTACAGAGTCAATGTGGAGGCTATATACAGGGTATTACGGTACAGAGTCAATGTGGAGGCTATATACAGGGTATTACGGTACAGAGTCAATGTGGAGGCTATATACAGGGTATTACGGTACAGAGTCAATGTGGAGGCTATATACAGGGTATTACGGTACAGAGTCAATGTGGAGGCTATATACAGGGGGTACAGGTACCGAGTCAATGTGGAGGCTATATACAGGGGGCACCGATAACGAGTCAATGTGGAGGCTATATACAGGGGGGTACCGGTACAGAGTCAATGTGGAGGCTATATACAGGGTGTTACGGTACAGAGTCAATGTGGAGGCTATATACAGGGGGGTACCGGTACAGAGTCAGTGTAGAGGCTATATACAGGGTGTTACGGTACAGAGTCAATGTGGAGGCTATACACAGGGTGTTACGGTACAGAGTCAATGTGGAGGCTGTATACAGGGTGTTACGGTACAGAGTCAATGTGCGGGGGTATATACAGGGGGGTGCCGGTACAGAGTCAGTGTAGAGGCTATATACAGGGGGGTACCGGTACAGAGTCAATGTGCGGGGGTACCGGTTAGTCAAGGTAATTGAGGTAATATGTACATGTAGAGTTATAGAGTTAGTTATAGTTATATGTACATATAGAGTTAAAGTAACTATGCATAGATAATAAACAGAGAGTAGCAGCAGCGTAAAAGAGGGGTCTGGGAAGCCCTTTGATTAGCTGTTCAGGAGTCTTATGGACCTAGATTCCGGTACCGGTACCGCTTGCCGTGTGGTAGCAGAGAGGACAGTCTATGACTAGGGTGGCTGGAGTCTTTGACAATTTCTAGGGCCTTCCTCTGACACCACCTGGTATAGAGGTCCTGGATGGCAGGAAGCTTGTGCCCAGTGATGTACTGGGCCATTAGCACTACCCTCTGTAATGCCTTGCAGTTGGAGGCCGAGCAGTTGCCATAACAGGCAGTGATGCAACCAGTCAGAATGCTCTCGATGGTGCCAGCAGGGATAAAACAGGCTGTTATCTGGCCAGCAGGGTTACAGGCTGTTATCTGAGGCAAGAAACAGTAAGCCAGAGGAGTTAAATCAGTCTGCAAACAGTCAGCCAACTGACCAGCCAGCAGGGTTACAGGCTGTTTTCTGGCCAGCAGGATTACAGGCTGTTATCTGGCCAGCAGGGTTACAGGCTGTTATCTGGCCAGCAGGGTTACAGGCTGTTATCTGGCCAGCAGGGTTACAGGCTGTTATCTAGCCAGCAGGGGTACAGGCTGTTATCTGGCCAGCAGGGTTACAGGCTGTTATCTAGCCAGCAGGGTTACAGGCTGTTATCTGGCCAGCAGGGTTACAGGCTGTTATCTGGCCAGCAGGGTAACATGAGGGTGGTTATCTGGCCAGCAGGGTAACATCAGGGTGGTTATCTGGCCAGCAGGGTTACAGGCTGTTATCTGGCCAGCAGGGTTACAGGCTGTTATCTGGCCAGCAGGGTTACAGGCTGTTATCTAGCCAGCAGGGTTACAGGCTGTTATCTGGCCAGCAGGGGTACAGGCTGTTATCTAGCCAGCAGGGTTACAGGCTGTTATCTGGCCAGCAGGGTTACAGGCTGTTATCTAGCCAGCAGGGGTACAGGCTGTTATCTGGCCAGCAGGGTTACAGGCTGTTATCTAGCCAGCAGGGTTACAGGCTGTTATCTGGCCAGCAGGGTTACAGGCTGTTATCTGGCCAGCAGGGTAACATGAGGGTGGTTATCTGGCCAGCAGGGTAACATCAGGGTGGTTATCTGGCCAGCAGGGTTACAGGCTGTTATCTAGCCAGCAGGGTTACAGGCTGTTATCTGGCCAGCAGGGTTACAGGCTGTTATCTAGCCAGCAGGGTTACAGGCTGTTATCTGGCCAGCAGGGTTACAGGCTGTTATCTAGCCAGCAGGGTTACAGGCTGTTATCTGGCCAGCAGGGGTACAGGCTGTTATCTAGCCAGCAGGGTTACAGGCTGTTATCTGGCCAGCAGGGTTACAGGCTGTTATCTGGCCAGCAGGGTAACATCAGGGTGGTTATCTGGCCAGCAGGGTTACAGGCTGTTATCTAGCCAGCAGGGTAACAGGCTGTTATCTAGCCAGCAGGGTTACAGGCTGTTATCTGGCCAGCAGGGTAACAGGCTGTTATCTGGCCAGCAGGGTTACAGGCTGTTATCTGGCCAGCAGGGGTACAGGCTGCTTTCTTGCTTTCTACCAACAGTCTCATAGAGCCATATGTCCTGGCCAAGTCATTTAAGGTTTCTTAACATTTTCTAAATGTTTTTGTCTTAATTTTAAAGGAAAGTTCATTGTGTTAAAAACAGCATAACAAGTATGGGGTGAGCCTCCTGGAGTCCTCCTGCAGGCAGACCTGACCCCAGCCCTGAGCCTCCTGGAGTCCTCCTGCAGGCAGACCTGACCCCAGCCCTGAGCCTCCTGGAGTCCTCCTGCAGGCAGACCTGACCCCAGCCCTGAGCCTCCTGGAGTCCTCCTGCAGGCAGACCTGACCCCAGCCCTGAGCCTCCTGGAGTCCTCCTGCAGGCAGACCTGACCCCAGCCCTGAGCCTCCTGGAGTCCTCCTGCAGGCAGACCTGACCCCAGCCCTGAGCCTCCTGAACAGCGTCCTACCTGAAGGCGAGGTCAGTACAGGTGCATCAAAGCTGGGACCGAGAGACTGAAAAACAGCTTCTATCTCAAGGCCATCAGACTGTAAACAGCCACCACTAACATTGAGTGGCTGCTGCCAACACACTGACTCAACTCCAGCCACTTTAATAATGGGAATTGATGGGAAATGATGTAAAATATATCACTAGCCACTTTAAACAATGCTACCTAATATAATGTTACATACCCTACATTATTCATCTCATATGTATACGTATATACTGTACTCTATATCATCTACTGCATCCTTATGTAATACATGTATCACTAGCCACTTTAACTATGCCACTTTGTTTACATACTCATCTCATATGTATATACTGTACTCGATACAATCTACTGTAACTTGCCTAAGCTGCTCTGTACCATCACTCATTCATATATCTTTATGTACATATTCTTTATCCCTTTACCCTTGTATGTGTATAAGGTAGTAGTTTTGGAATTGTTAGCTAGATTACTTGTTGGTTATTACTGCATTGTCAGAACTAGAAGCACAAGCATTTCGCTACACTCGTATTAACATCTGCTAACCATGTGTATGTGACAAATAAAATTTGATTTGATTTGATTTGACCCCAGTCCTGAGCCTCCTGCAGGCAGACCTGACCCCAGCCCTGAGCTTCCTGGACAGTGACCTCCTGCAGGCAGACCTGGCTCCAGCCCTGAGCCTCCTGGACGGAGTCCTCCTGCAGGCACACCTGACCCCAGCCTTGAGCTTCCTGGACAGGGTCCTCCTGCAGGCAGACCTGACCCCAGCCCTGAGCTTCCTGGATGGAGTACTCCTGCAGGCAGACCTGACCCCAGCCATGAGCTTCCTGGATGGAGTCCTCCTGCAGGCAGACCTGACCCCAGCCCTGAGCTTCCTGGATGGAGTACTCCTGCAGGCAGACCTGACCCCAGCCATGAGCTTCCTGGATGGAGTCCTCCTGCAGGCAGACCTGACCCCAGCCCTGAGCCTCCTGGACGGAGTCCTCCTGCAGGCAGACCTGACCCCAGCCCTGAGCCTCCTGGACGGAGTCCTCCTGCAGGCAGACCTGACCCCAGCCTTGAGCTTCCTGGACAGGGTCCTCCTACAGGCAGACCTGACCCCAGCCCTGAGCTTCCTGGATGGA
The DNA here is from genome assembly GCF_002021735.2 of Oncorhynchus kisutch. Taxonomy (NCBI): domain Eukaryota; kingdom Metazoa; phylum Chordata; class Actinopteri; order Salmoniformes; family Salmonidae; genus Oncorhynchus; species Oncorhynchus kisutch. The sequence goes on from NC_034183.2 coordinate 2,767,480, forward strand.
GTCCTCCTGCAGGCAGACCTGACCCCAGCCCTGAGCCTCCTGGACGGAGTCATCCTGCAGGCAGACCTGACCCCAGCCCTGAGTTTCCTGGACAGCACTTTATTGATTATCACTCAATCAAGCTCTGATTGGGATCCACGGCCAAGAGCAGGGCAGCAGGGGGTAAGGAGAGGAGGAGATTACAGGACACGGGGAGGAGAGGAGAAGAGGAGAGGAAAGGAGGAGAGGAGGAGAGGATGGGAGAAGATGAGAGGTGAGGAGAGTACAGGACAAGTGGAGGAGAGGAGAAGAGGACAGGATAGGAGGAAAAGGGAGGTGAGGAGAGCAGAGGAGGAGATTATAGGACATGGGGAGGAGAGGAGAAGAGAAGAGAAGAGAAGAGGAGAGGAGAGGAGAGGAGAGGAGAGGAGAGGAGAGGAGAGGAGAGGAGAGGAGAGGAGAGGAGAGGAGAGGAGAGGAGAGGAGAGGAGAGGAGAGGAGAGGAGAGGAGAGGAGAGGAGAGGAGAGGAGAGGAGAGGAGAGGAGAGGAGAGGAGAGGAGAGGAGAGGAGAGGAGAGGAGAGGAGAGGAGAGGAGAGGAGGTATATCCCAAACTTCCACAGGACAGGAAGGACTAATTGCATAAATGCTTCAGCAGCAGAAACAGTAAACCAGAAAGGAGATTAGATTGGAGGATAATGCAGATTAGGTAGCAATGTGGATCTCCCAGCATCAGACCTTATGAATACCGCAGCAGAGAGAAACATCCTTCAACATGTCAGATCTACTACCTGTCATCAATGGGGCTGAGTCCAACTAACTGTTTAGAGAACATACCAGATCAACTACCTGTCATCAATGGGGCTGAGTCCAACTAACTGTTCCCTATATACTCTATTCCCTATATAGTGCACTACCATTGACCAGGCCAGGGAAATTATTATGTATATACAGTGCCTTGCGAAAGTATTCGCCCCCCTTGAACTTTGCGACCTTTTGCCACATTTCAGGCTTCAAACATAAAGATATAAAACTGTATTTTTTTTGTGAAGAATCAACAACAAGTGGGACACAATCATGAAGTGGAACGACATTTATTGGATATTTCAAACTTTTTTTAACAATTCAAAAACTGAAAAATTGGGCATGCAAAATTATATCTGGATTTGGGTGAAGGAGAAGCCGGGGGGAGGGCTTGGGCAAGTTTCTAAAGGGGGTGCTGAGATGTTGGCCAGGGTAGGGGTAGCCAGGTGGAAAGTATGGCCAAGCCGTAGACAAATGCTTATTGAAATGATCGTGTGACAGTGTTTCCTAGCCTCAGTGCAGTGGGCAGCTGGGAGGAGGTGCTCTTATTCTCTATGGACTTTACAGTGTCCCCAAAACGTTTTGGAATTGGTGCTACAGGAAGCAAATTTCTGTTTGAAAAAGCTAGCCTTAGCTTTCCTAACTGACTGAATATATTGGAACACCACGGGATGTTTTTGTGCTGGTCAAGGGCAGTCAAGTCAGGGGTGAACCAAGGGCTTTATCTGTTCTTAGTTCTACATTTTTTTGAATGGGGCATGCTTATTTAAGATGGTGAGGAAAGCACTTTTAAAGAGCAACCAGGCATCCCCTACTGATGGAATGAGGTCAATATCCTTCCAGGATACCCGGGCCAGGTAGGTTAGAAAGGCCTGCTCGCTGAAGTGTTTTAGGGAGCGTTTGAGAGTGATGAGGGGTGGACGTTTGACCGCGGACCCAATATGCATGCAGGCAATGGAGCAGTGATTGCTGAGATCCTGGTTGAAGACAGCAGAGGCGTATTTAGAGGACAAGTTGGTCAGGATGATATCTAAGAGGGTGCCCATGGTTAAGGATTTAGGGTTGTACCTGGTAGGTTCCTTGATAATTTGTGTGAGATTGAGGGCATCTAGCTTAGATTGTAGGAGGGCCGGGGTGTTAAGCATGTCCCAGTTTAGGTCACCTAATAGTACGAACTCTGAAGATAGATGAGGGGCGATCAATTCACATATGGTGTCCAGGGCACAGCTGGGGGCTGAAGGGGGTCTATAACACGCAGCAACGGTGAGAGACTTGTTTCTGGAAATGTGGATTTTAAAAAGTAGAAGCTTGAATTGTTTAGGCACAGACCTGAATAGTATGACAGAACACTGCAGGCTATACCTGCAGTAGATTGCAACCCGGCCCCCTTTGGCAGTTCTATCTTGTTGGAAAATGTTATACTTAGGGATGGAAATTTCAGGGTTTTTGGTGGTCTTCCTAAGCCAGGATTCAGACACGGCTAAGACATCCGTGTTGGCAGAGTGTGTTAAAGCAGTGAATACAACAAACTTAGGGAGGAGACTTCTAATGTTAACATGCATGAAACCAAGGCTTTTACGGTTACAGAAGTCAACAGATGAGAGCGCCTGGGGACACACAGGGCCTGGGTTCACCTCTACATCACCCGAGGAACAGAGGAGGAGTAGAATAAGGGTACGGTTAAAGGCTATAAGAACTGGTCGTCTGGTGCGTTCGGAACAGAGAGTAAAAGTAGCAGGTTTCTGGGCGCGGAAGAATAGATTCAAGGCATAATGTACAGACAAGGGTATGGTAGGATGTGAATACAGTGGAGGTAAACCTAGGCATTGAGTGACGATGAGAAGACATAATTTAGACCAGGTGAGGTCACCTCGTGTGGGAGATGGAACATAAGGGTTAGCTAAGGCATATTGAGCAGGGCTGGAGGCTCTACAGTGAAATAAGACAATCATCACTAACCAAAACAGCAATAGACAAGGCATATTGACATTAGGGAGAGGCGTGTGTAGCCGAGTGATCATAGGGGCCAGTGAGTAGCTAGGCCAGCTGGAGACACAGCGATTCAGACAGCTAGCAGGGCGGGGCTAGCAGGCTAGCAGGCTAGCAGATGGGCTTCAGGGAGACGTCGCAACGGAAGAGCCTGTTGAAACCCCCTCGGACGGTCACGTCGGCAGACCAGTCGTGATAGATCGGCGGGGCTAGCAGGCTAGCAGGCCGGGGCTAGCAGGCTAGCAGGCCGGGGCTAGCAGGCCTGGGCTAGCAGGCTAGCAGGCTAGCAGGCCAGGGCTAGCAGGCTAGCAGATGGGCTTCAGGGGGACGTCGCAACGGAAGAGCCTGTTGAAACCCCCTCGGACGGTTACGTCGGCGGGGCTAGCAGGCTAGCAGGCCAGGGCTAGCAGGCTAGCAGGCCGGGGCTAGCAGGCTAGCAGGCTAGCAGATGGGCTTCAGGGGGACGTCGCAACGGAAGAGCCTGTTGAAACCCCCTCGGACAGTTACGTCGGCGGACCAGTCGTGATGGATCGGCGGGGCTAGCAGGCTAGCAGATGGGCTTCAGGGGGACGTCGCAACGGAAGAGCCTGTTGAAACCCCCTCGGACGGTTACGTCGGCGGACCAGTCGTGATGGATCGGGGGGGCTAGCAGGCTAGGGCTAGCAGGCTAGCAGGCCAGGGCTAGCAGGCTAGCAGGCTAGCAGATGGGCTTCAGGGGGACGTCGCAACGGAAGAGCCTGTTGAAACCCCCTCGGACGGTTACGTCGGCAGACCAGTCGTGATGGATCGGCGGGGCTAGCAGGCTAGCAGGCCAGGGCTAGCAGGCTAGCAGGCCGGGGCTAGCAGGCTAGCAGGCTAGCAGATGGGCTTCAGGGGGACGTCGCAACGGAAGAGCCTGTTGAAACCCCCTCGGACGGTTACGTCGGCAGACCAGTCATGATGGATCGGCGGGGCTAGCAGGCTAGCAGGCCGGGGCTAGCAGGCTAGCAGGCTGGGGCTAGCAGGCTAGCAGGCTAGCAGATGGGCTTCAGGGGGACGTCGCAACGGAAGAGCCTGTTGAAACCCCCTCGGACGGTTACGTCGGCAGACCAGTCGTGATGGATCGGCGGGGCTCTGTGTCGGCAGCAAAGGGTCCAGGCTAATTGGCAAAATAAGTATTGAAGCACAGGAGATGATCCTAACTTGAGGTTAGCTCCAGGAGTTTGCTCCAGGCTAACTGGTGCTTACTTTGGGACAGAGACGTTAGCCAGGAGCTAGCTCCAGGCTAACTGGTGCTTACTTTGGGACAGAGACGTTAGCCAGGAGCTAGCTCCAGGCTAACTGGTGCTTGCTATGGGACAGAGACGTTAGCCAGGAGTTTGCTCCAGGCTAACTGGTGCTTGCTTTGGGACAGAGACGTTAGCCAGGAGTTAGCTCCAGGCTAACTGGTGCTTACTTTGGGACAGAGACGTTAGCCAGGAGCTAGCTCCAGGCTAACTGGTGCTTGCTTTGGGACAGAGACGTTAGCCATGAGTTAGCTCCAGGCTAACTGGTGCTTGCTTTGGGACAGAGACGTTAGCCAGGAGCTAGCTCCAGGCTAACTGGTGCTTGCTTTGGGACAGAGACGTTAGCCAGGAGATAGCTCCAGGCTAACTGGTGCTTGCTTTGGGATAGAGACGTTAGCCAGGAGCTAGCTCCAGGCTAACTGGTGCTTGCTTTGGGACAGAGACGTTAGCCAGGAGTAGCCACTCGGATAGCAGCTAGCTAGATGCGATGATCCGGTGTAAAGGTTCAGAGCTTGCGGTAGGAATACAGAGATGTGGTAGAGAAAAAGCAGACCGATATGTTCCGGGTTGATATCGCGCTGTGCAGACTGGCAGGTATTTACCGAGCTAAAGCTGGCTAGTGTCCGAGTTAACGGTGAGTTAACTGTGATGACCTATATGACTGCTAGCTAATAGCTACTCCTGCTCCTGATGGGGGTTCCGGTTCTAAAGTATAAAAATAACAGATCCGTACCACATTGGGTGAGGCGGGTTGCAGGAGAGTATATTCAGTCCTTAGATGGAAATTGCAATAAAAAAATATTAGATATATACAAAGAAAATTATATAAACATGGGACGGGACAAGACAAAACAAAAAAGATGTCCGACTGCTACGCCATCTTGGGCCCTGGTCAAAAGGATAATAAATAAATATAAATTATACAATTTAAAATTAAAGCATTTATAAAAATAAAAACATAAATAGTGTGTAATTTGGGACGCAGTGTTTTTGACTACAGTACTATAGTACGCAGAGTATTCAAAGATTCAAATATAAAGGATGGAAGAGAAGAAGTGATGATGATGAGATTATGTTTAAGTTTCAATCAGCAATTTTGATCAGCGACAAGAACAAGAAGAACGTGTTGAAAAAAAATATAGATTTTAGACAAAACGTAGAGCAAGGCTGTGTGCGTCCTTAACGGTAGCCTATTCCCTATCTAGTGCACTACTTTAGACCAGAGCCCTATGGAGCCCTATTCCCTATCTAGTGCACTACTTTAGACCAGAGCCCTATGGAGCCCTATTCCCTATCTAGTGCACTACTTTAGACCAGAGCCCTATGGAGCCCTATTCCCTATCTAGTGCACTACTTTTGACCCCCCGAAGTAGTGCACTCTAAAGGGAACAAGGGAGACATTTGGGAAACAGGTGTTCTGTAACGTCAGGGAGAAAAGGATAAAGCTCATACCGTTTCTTCAGAGGGGAGTGTGTGTGTGTGTGTGTGTGTGTGTGTGTGTGTGTGTGTGTGTGTGTGTGTGTGTGTGTGTGTGTGTGTGTGTGTGTGTGTGTGTGTGTGTGTGTGTGTGTGTGTGTGTGTGTGTCTGTGTGTGTGTGTGTGTGTGTGTGTGTGTGTGTGTGTGTGTGTGTGTGTGTGTGTGTGTGTAAACCGATCCACTGCGGTACTGCTACTGACTGCTTCTACTGTAGATTCATAATATAATCCAATAACATTTTTTTTTAAATAGGTCTTTCATTTTAATTAAATTAAAATTCAATGAATCATGAATCCCAAATGGCTTCATAGTTTACTACTTTTGACCAGGCCAGGGACTAGGGTCCCATATCCACAAAGGGACTAGGGGGGAGGCATTATGGGATGTGCACATGTGGTCTCTACAGTACGGTATTTCATATGCTGCAAAAGGACTCTTTCATATAACTCATTAGGTACAAGTCTTATCAGTGCAGGGGAACCACGGTAACTGGTGATTGCCAGGCTAGGTGTTAATGCACGGAAAATTATGTTCTTCATTCCATCCATAGTCGTCTTCAAATTACAATCTCTCCTTTCATCTATTATGTCCTCCACAAGGCTCTTTAAAATGTCCTCTGTCCATCTATACTAGAGAATGTCCTCCACAAGGCTCTTTAAACTGTCCTCTGTCCATCTATACTAGAGGCTGTCCTCCACAAGGCTCTTTAAAATGTCCTCTGTCTATCCATCTATACTAGAGGTTGTCCTCAATGAGGGCTCTTTAAACTGTCCTCTGTCTATCCATCTATACTAGAGGCTGTCCTCTGTCTATCCATCTATACTAGAGGCTGTCCTCAATGAGGGCCCTTTAAACTGTCCTCTGTCTATCCATCTATACTAGAGGCTGTCCTCTGTCTATCCATCTATACTAGAGGCTGTCCTCAATGAGGGCTCTTAAACTGTCCTCTGTCTATCCATCTATACTAGAGGCTGTCCTCTGTCTATCCATCTATACTAGAGGCTGTCCTCAATGAGGGCTCTTAAACTGTCCTCTGTCTATCCATCTATACTAGAGGCTGTCCTCTGTCTGTCCATCTATACTAGAGAATGTCCTCCACAAGGCTCTTTAAACTGTCCTCTGTCTATCCATCTATACTAGAGGCTGTCCTCAATGAGGGCTCTTAAACTGTCCTCTGTCTATCCATCTATACTAGAGGCTGTCCTCAATGAGGGCTCTTTAAACTGTCCTCTGTCTATCCATCTATACTAGAGGCTGTCCTCAATGAGGGCTCTTTAAACTGTCCTCTGTCTATCCATCTATACTAGAGGCTGTCCTCAATGAGGGCTCTTTAAACTGTCCTCTGTCTATCCATCTATACTAGAGGCTGTCCTCAATGAGGGCTCTTTAAACTGTCCTCTGGCCATCTATACTAGAGAATGTCCTCCACAATACTCTTTAAACTGTCCTCTGTCTAGCCTTGTCCTGGTGTAAGACTCTTATCCTGGTGTAAGACTCTTGTCCTCTTATCCTGGTGTAAGACTCTTGTCCTGGTGTAAGACTCTTGTCCTGGTGTAAGACTCTTGTCCTGGTGTAAGACTTTTGTCCTGGTTTAAGACTCTTGTCCTGGTGTAAGACTCTTATCCTGGTGTAAGACTCTTGTCCTGGTGTAAGACTCTTGTCCTGGTTTAAGACTTGTATCCTGGTGTAAGACTCTTGTCCGCTTTTCCTAGTGTAAGACTATTGTCCTAGTGTAAGACTCTTGTCCTGGTGTAAGACTCTTATCTTGGTGTAAGACTCTTGTCCTGGTGTAAGACTCTTATCCTGGTGTAAGACTCTTGTCCTCTTATCCTGGTGTAAGACTCTTGTCCTGGTGTAAGACTCTTGTCCTGGTGTAAGACTCTTGTCCTGGTGTAAGACTCTTGTCCTGGTGTAAGACTTTTGTCCTGGTTTAAGACTCTTGTCCTGGTGTAAGACTCTTATCCTGGTGTAAGACTCTTGTCCTGGTGTAAGACTCTTGTCCTGGTTTAAGACTCTTATCCTGGTGTAAGACTCTTGTCCTAGTGCGCTGTCTTGTGCAATATCCAGACCCTATGGCGTTTAGTACACTGTACCATGATATAAAACACCAACGAACCCTGGACCTGTGTGAGTAGCGAGTCCAAGATCCAGGACCTGTGTGTCAGGTATTGTGGTGAGGCAGCACAAGTTGAGTGGAATTCCCCCCCCCCCCCCCCGACGTCGTAAACAGGCTAGCTTGCTAACGTCATGTAGAATGTTTGTCTTGCAAATTGTCACCCTGAAACTGTTATTTTCAGCTCTTTTGAAAGGAAAAAAACATCTTCTGTACTCTCAGGAAACCGAACCAGGGTACTGATTTTCACATGTGAAAAAGCCCTAAGGCTCTCTTTCCCCTTTGTTATAATCTACAAAGGCCAGAAGCAGTTGTGATAACACATGGTAGAGTTTAGGTTAAAAAAAAGTACTTCACAAACTAGCAATGCTGTTTTAACACTGACTGACTGTCTGTGGAGAGATGGCTAAGAGTAATACAGTACAGTACAGTACATGTAACGATTGGATCTAGCTTCTGCTTAAATCAATCATCAGAGAAGATGAGATGCTTGTCCTACAGAACCAATCAAACACTACCTCTCCAAAGGTTTCTCTCTATCTAGCACACAGAGGCTGAAATGGAGCCCTATTCCCTATTACAGTGCACTACTTTTGACCCAGATCCCTATGGAGCCCTATTCCCTATATAGTGCACTACTTTTGACCAGATCCCTATGGAGCCCTATTCCCTATATAGTGCACTACTTTTGACCAGGGCACTATGGCACCCTATTCCCTATATAGTGCACTACTTTTGACCAGGGCACTATGGCACCCTATTCCCTATATAGTGCACTACTTTTGACCAGGGCACTATGGCACCCTATTCCCTATATAGTGCACTACTTTTGACCAGGGCACTATGGAACCCTATTCCCTATATAGTGCACTACTTTTGACCAGGGCACTATGGAACCCTATTCCCTATATAGTGCACTACTTTTGACCAGGGCACTATGGAACCCTATTCCCTATATAGTGCACTACTTTTGACCAGGGCACTATGGCACCCTATTCCCTATATAGTGCACTACTTTTGACCAGGGCACTATGGAACCCTATTCCCTATATAGTGCACTACTTTTGACCAGGGCACTATGGCACCCTATTCCCTATATAGTGCACTACTTTTGACCAGGGCACTATGGCACCCTATTCCCTATATAGTGCACTACTTTTGACCAGGGCACTATGGAACCCTATGCCCTATATAGTGCACTACTTTTGACCAGGGCACTATGGAACCCTATTCCCTATATAGTGCACTACTTTTGACCAGGGCACTATGGAACCCTATTCCCTATATAGTGCACTACTTTTGATCAGGGCACTATGGAACCCTATTCCCTATATAGTGCACTACTTTTGACCAGGGCACTATGGAACCCTATTCCCTATATAGTGCACTACTTTTGACCAGGGCACTATGGAACCCTATTCCCTATATAGTGCACTACTTTTGACCAGGGCACTATGGCACCCTATTCCCTATATAGTGCACTACTTTTGACCAGGGCACTATGGCACCCTAATTTCTCTTTGAAGTGTTAGAGAAAGCCAGAAGAGAATGAGAACGAGGGGGAAAGATCTAAGGCAGAACAATCTATTTCTGGTTAAGAAATCTCATTATCATTCACCATCGTTAAAACGGTTAAATGTTCCTCTGATTACTGCCGCGAACCTTATTTAACCTCCTTCAACTTATTAAACCAACTAATTTATTAAACCTCCTTCAACTAACTCATTAAACCTCCTTCAACTAACTTATTAAACCTCCATCAACTTATTAAACCTCCATCAACTTATTAAACCTCCAACTAAATTATTAAAACCTCCTTCAACTAACTCATTAAACCTCCTTCAACTAACTTATTAAACCTCCATCAACTTATTAAACCTCCAACTAACTTATTAAACCTCCAACTAACTTATTAAACCTCTATCAACTTATTAAACCTCCAACTAAATTATTAAACCTCCTTCAACTAACTTCATTAAACCCCCAACTAATTTATTAAACCTCCTTCAACTAACTTACTAAACCTCCTTCAACTTATTAAACCTCCATCAACTTATTAAACCTCCAACTAAATTATTAAACCTCCTTCAACTAACTCATTAAACCTCCTTCAACTAACTTATTAAACCTCCAACTAACTTATTAAACCTCCATCAACTTATTAAACCTCCAACTAAATTATTAAACCTCCATCAACTTATTAAACCTCCAACTAACTTATTAAACCTCCTTCAACTAACTTCATTAAACCCCCAACTACCTTATTAAACCTCCAACTAACTTATTAAACCTCCGTCAACTTATTAAACCTCCAACTAAATTATTAAACCTCCATCAACTTATTAAACCTCCAACTAAATTATTAAACCTCCTTCAACTAACTTCATTAAACCCCCAACTAACTTATTTAACCTCCTTCAACTTATTAAACCAACTAATTTATTAAACCTCCTTCAACTAACTTATTAAACCTCCTTCAACTAACTCATTAAACCTCCTCCAACTAACTCATTAAACCTCCTTCAACTAACTTATTAAACCTCCAACTAACTTATTAAACCTCCAACTAACTTATTAAATCTCCAACTAACTTATTAAACATCCTTCAACTAACTTATTAAACCTCCAACTAACGTATTAAACCTCCTCAACTAACTCATTAAACCTCCTATTCCCTATATAGTGCACTACTTTTGACCAGGGCACTATGGAACCCTATTCCCTATATAGTGCACTACTTTTGACCAGGGCACTATGGAACCCTATTCCCTATATAGTGCACTACTTTTGACCAGGGCACTATGGAACCCTATTCCCTATATAGTGCACTACTTTTGACCAGGGCACTATGGCACCCTAATTTCTCTTTGAAGTGTTAGAGAAAGAAGCAACAAAGCCAGAAGAGAATGAGAACGAGGGGGAAAGATCTAAGGCAGAACAATCTATTTCTGGTTAAGAAATCTCATTATCATTCACCATCGTTAAAACGGTTAAATGTTCCTCTGATTACTGCCGCGAACCTTATTTAACCTCCTTCAACTTATTAAACCAACTAATTTATTAAACCTCCTTCAACTAACTCATTAAACCTCCTTCAACTAACTTATTAAACCTCCATCAACTTATTAAACCTCCATCAACTTATTAAACCTCCAACTAAATTATTAAAACCTCCTTCAACTAACTCATTAAACCTCCTTCAACTAACTTATTAAACCTCCATCAACTTATTAAACCTCCAACTAAATTATTAAACCTCCATCAACTTATTAAACCTCCAACTAACTTATTAAACCTCCAACTAACTTATTAAACCTCCTTCAACTAACTCATTAAACCTCCTTCAACTAACTTATTAAACCTCCAACTAAATTATTAAACCTCCTTCAACTAACTTCATTAAACCCCCAACTAATTTATTAAACCTCCTTCAACTAACTTACTAAACCTCCTTCAACTTATTAAACCTCCATCAACTTATTAAACCTCCAACTAAATTATTAAACCTCCTTCAACTAACTCATTAAACCTCCTTCAACTAACTTATTAAACCTCCAACTAACTTATTAAACCTCCATCAACTTATTAAACCTCCAACTAAATTATTAAACCTCCATCAACTTATTAAACCTCCAACTAACTTATTAAACCTCCTTCAACTAACTTCATTAAACCCCCAACTAACTTATTAAACCTCCAACTAACTTATTAAACCTCCGTCAACTTATTAAACCTCCAACTAAATTATTAAACCTCCATCAACTTATTAAACCTACAACTAAATTATTAAACCTCCTTCAACTA
>NC_034183.2:2783909-2789673 GCF_002021735.2 Oncorhynchus kisutch
GGACACTATGTAAAGCCTTGTACGTCCAATTAAAACCAGAACACCTGGTGAAGCCTTGTACGTCCAATTAAAACCCATAACACCATGGTAAAGCCTTGTACGTCCAATTAAAAACCCAGAACACCTGGTAAAGCCTTGTACGTCCAATTAAAACCAGAACACCTGGTAAAGCCTTGTACGTCCAATTAAAACCCAGAACACCTGGTAAAGCCTTGTACGTCCAATTAAAACCCAGAACACCTGGTAAAGCCTTGTACGTCCAATTAAAACCCAGAACACCTGGTAAAGCCTTGTACGCCCAATTAAAACCCAGAACACCTGGTAAAGCCTTGTACGTCCAATTAAAACCCAGAACACCTGGTAAAGCCTTGTACGTCCAATTAAAACCCAGAACACCTGGTAAAGCCTTGTACGTCCAATTAAAACCCAGAACACCTGGTAAAGCCTTGTACGTCCAATTAAAACCCAGAACACCTGGTAAAGCTCCGGCTGGTGAGAGAGAATGGTGCTGTATCTCATTGTTCTAGAGGTTTAATTAAACGGATCTGGCTGGAGAGACAGAATGGACATCAGCTATAAGAGACAGAGTGTGCATCCCAAATGGCACCCTACATGGTGCACTACTATAGATCAGACCCTATGGCAGCATATTCCCTACATGGTGCACTACATTTAACCAGACCCTATGGCACCCTATCCCCTACATGGTGTACTACTATAGACCAGACCCTATGGCACCCTATCCCCTACATGGTGCACTACTATAGACCAGACCCTATGGCACCCTATCCCCTACATGGTGTACTACTATAGACCAGACCCTATGGCACCCTATCCCCTACATGGTGCACTACTATAGACCAGGGCCCTATGGCACCCTATCCCCTACATGGTGCACTACTATAGACCAGACCCTATGGCACCCTATCCCCTACATAGTGCACTACTATAGACCAGACCCTATGGCACCCTATCCCCTACATGGTGCACTACTATAGACCAGACCCTGTGGCACCCTATCCCCTACATGGTGCACTACTATAGACCAGACCCTATGGCACCCTATCCCCTACATAGTGCACTACTATAGACCAGGGCCCTATGGCACCCTATCCCCTACATAGTGCACTACTATAGACCAGGGCACATAGGGTGGAAAATAGAGCACTATATAGAAATAAGGTGTAATTTGGGGTTCATTGAGTTATAAAGAGGGTGAGAAATACTGGGCAATGTTGTGGAAATGACATCACACAGCTGGAGACAATCTAAACAGAGAGGGGTTGTTTTGATGTCGTCACCAATCATTACACACACCTGGCATCAATCATTACACACACCTGGCATCAATCATTACGTTTACCTGGCATCAATCATTACACACTACCTGGCATCAATCATTACACACACCTGGCATCAATCATTACACACACCTGGCATCAATCAATACAGACACCTGCATCAATCAATACAGACACCTGGCATCAATCATTACGTACACCTGGCATCAATCATTACACACACCTGGCATCAATCATTACGTTCACCTGGCATCAATCATTACACACACCTGGCATCAATCATTACACACACCTGGCATCAATCATTACGTTTACCTGGCATCAATCATTACACACACACCTGGCATCAATCATTACGACCAACTGGCATCAATCATTACGTTTACCTGGCATCAATCATTACGTTCACCTGGCATCAATCATTACACACACCTGGCATCAATCATTACACACACCTGGCATCAATCATTACGTTCCGCTAGCATCAATCATTACACACCTGGCATCAATCATTACACACACCTGGCATCAATCATTACGCTCACCTGGCATCAATCATTACGTGTACCTGGCATCAATCATTACGCTCACCTGGCATCAATCATTACCAACACCTGGCATCAATCATTACATTCACCTGGCATCAATCATTACGTTCACCTGGCATCAATCATTACATTTACCTGGCATCAATCATTACTTTCACCTGGCATCAATCATTACGTTCAGCTAGTATCAATCATTATGTTCAGCTAGCATCAATCATTACGTTCACCTGGCATCAATCATTACACACACCTGGCATCAATCATTACACACACCTGGCATCAATCATTACACACACACCTGGCATCAATCATTACACACACCTGGCATCAATCATTACGTGTACCCGCTCCTCATGATCTGGAACTCGGTTCGTTCCCCAGGCAGTATTAAATGAATATTAATTCTGTTCCATGTTTTGTTTTAACTCACCACTTGCTTCCCGACTCCCAGCGTCTACGTTATAACATCACAAGGACGGAGACATTCTAAACAGGTTGTTTTGGTGTTATGTCAGGTAATGTAAACAAAACATCATGATTGTGACAGTAGCTACTGTTGGTTTCCTCTTACCTTTAATTGCATTGAGACATCCTAGTGCCTCGACATTCTAGTGCCTCGACATTCTAGTGCCTCGACATTCTAGTGCCTCGACATTCTAGTGCCTCGACATTCTAGTGCCTCGACATTCTAGTGCCTCGACATTATAGTGCCTCGACATTCTAGTGCCTCGACATTCTAGTGCCTCGACATCATAGTGCCTCCACATCATAGTGCCTCCACATCCTAGTGCCTCGACATTCTAGTGGCTCGACAGTCTAGTGCCTCGACATTCTAGTGCCTCGACATTCTAGTGCCTCGACATCCTAGTGCCTCGACATCCTAGTGCCTCGACATTCTAGTGCCTCGACATTCTAGTGCCTCGACATTCTAGTGCCTCGACATCATAGTGCCTCGACATCATAGTGCCTCCACATCCTAGTGCCTCGACATCCTAGTGCCTCGACAGTCTAGTGCCTCGACAATCTAGTGCCTCGACATTCTAGTGCCTCGACATTCTAGTGCCTCGACATTCTAGTGCCTCGACATCCTAGTGCCTCGACATCCTAGTGCCTCGACAGTCTAGTGCCTCGACAGTCTAGTGCCTCGACATTCTAGTGCCTCGACATTCTAGTGCCTCGACATTCTAGTGCTGAGACATCCTTGTGCTGAGACATCCTAGTGCTGAGACATCCTAGTGCTGAGACATCCTAGTGCTGAGACATCCTAGTGCTGAGACAGTCTAGTGCTGAGACAGTCTAGTGCTGAGATAATCTAGTGCCTCTACATTCTAGTGCCTCGACATCCTAGTGCCTCGACATCCTAGTGCCTCGACATCCTAGTGCCGAGACATTCTAGTGCTGAGACATTCTAGTGCCTCGACATCCTAGTGCCTCGACATTCTAGTGCTGAGACATTCTAGTGCTGAGACATTCCACTGCCTCGACATCCTAGTGCTGAGACAGTCTAGTGCTGAGACATCCTAGTGCTGAGACAGTCTAGTGCTGAGACATCCTAGTGCTGAGACAGTCTAGTGCCTCGACATCATAGTGCCTCGACATTCTAGTGCCTCGACATCCTAGTGCCTCAACATTCTAGTGCCTCGACATTCTAGTGCCTCGACATCCTAGTGCCTCGACATCCTAGTGCCTCGATATCCTAGTGCCTCGATATCCTAGTGCCTCGATATTCTAGTGCCTCGACATCCTAGTGCTGAGGCATCCTAGTGCTGAGACAGTCTAGTGCCTCGACATTCTAGTGCCTCGACATTCTAGTGCTGAGACAGTCTAGTGCCTCGACATTCTAGTGCCTCGACATCCTAGTGCCTCGACATCCTAGTGCCTCGACAGTCTAGTGCCTCGACATCCTAGTGCTGAGACAGTCTAGTGCTGAGACAGTCTAGTGCTGAGACATCCTAGTGCTGAGACATCCTAGTGCTGAGACAGTCTAGTGCTGAGACAGTCTAGTGCTGAGACAGTCTAGTGCTGAGACATCCTAGTGCTGAGACAGTCTAGTGCTGAGACCAGTCTAGTGCTGAGACATCCTAGGCTGAGACATCTAGTGCTGAACAGTCTAGTGCTGAGAACATCCTAGTGCTGAGACATCCTAGTGCTGAGACAGTCTAGTGCTGAGACATCCTAGTGCTGAGACAGTCTAGTGCTGAGACAGTCTAGTGCTGAGACATCCTATGCTGGAGACATCTTAGTGCTGAGACAGTCTAGTGCTGAGACATCCTATGCTGAGACAGTCTAGTGCTGAGACAGTCTAGTGCTGAGACATCCTAGTGCTGAGACATCCTAGTGCTGAGACAGTCTAGTGCTGAGACAGTCTAGTTGCTGAGACATCCTAGTGCTGAGACATCCTAGTGCTGAGACAGTCCTAGTGGCTGAGACATCCTAGTGCTGAGACATCCTAGTGCTGAGACAGTCTAGTGCTGAGACATCCTAGTGCTGAGACAGTCTAGTGCTGAGACAGTCTAGTGCTGAGACATCCTAGTGCTGAGACATCTAGTGCTGAGACAGTCTAGTGCTGAGACATCCTAGTGCTGAGACAGTCTAGTGCTGAGACAGTCTAGTGCTGAACATCCTAGTGCTGAGACATCCTAGTGCTGAGACATCTAGTGCTGAGACAGTCTAGTGCTGAGACAGCTAGTTGTGCTGAGACATCCTAGTGCTGAGACATCTAGTGCTGAGACAGTCTAGTGCTGAGACATCTCCTAGTGCTGAGACAGTCTAGTGCTTGAGACAGTCTAGTGCTGAGACAGTCTAGTGCTGAGACGTCCTAGTGCTGAGACATCCTAGTGCTGAGACATCCTAGTGCTGAGACATCCTAGTGCTGAGACAGTCTAGTGCTGAGACAGTCTAGTGCTGAGACATCCTAGTGCCTCGACATCCTAGTGCTGAGACAGTCTAGTGCTGAGACAGTCTAGTGCTGAGACATCCTAATGCTGAGACATCCTAGTGCTGAGACATCCTAGTGCTGAGACATCCTAGTGCTGAGACAGTCTAGTGCTGAGACAGTCTAGTGCTGAGACATCCTAGTGCTGAGACAGTCTAGTGCTGAGACAGTCTAGTGCTGAGACAGTCTAGTGCTGAGACAGTCTAGTGCTGAGACATCCTAGTGCTGAGACATCCTAGTGCTGAGACATCCTAGTGCTGAGACATCCTAGTGCTGAGACAGTCTAGTGCTGAGACATCCTAGTGCTGAGACATCCTAGTGCTGAGACATCCTAGTGCTGAGACAGTCTAGTGCTGAGACAGCCTAGTGCTGAGACAGTCTAGTGCTGAGACAGTCTAGTGCTGAGACATCCTAGTGCTGAGACAGTCTAGTGCTGAGACAGTGCATCCTAGGGCATCCTGGGACAGTACATCCTAGTGCATTCTGGGACAGTACATCCAAGTGCATTCTGGGACAGGAAAATACACTTACGGACACACATGTCTCCCCTCTCAAAGTAACCCGGGCAACACTGTGAGCGGCGCCGGTACATGGTCCGGACTCCCCGCCGGTAAGCCGTCTTATAGCTGATCCTGTGGGAGAGAAGACAGGCATTATGGGACATCAGGTTAAAGAGAGTGACCCTGCTTTCTTCAAAACAGAATGAGACATAGAGGGAAGAAGACATGCATTATGGGACATAAGATTGAGTGAGAGAGATGTAAAAGGAACAGAGAGAGAGAGCGATGTAAGAGAGACAGAGAGAGAGAGACACAGAGAGACAGAGAGAGACAGAGACAGAGAGAG
Organism: Oncorhynchus kisutch; assembly: GCF_002021735.2. Taxonomy (NCBI): domain Eukaryota; kingdom Metazoa; phylum Chordata; class Actinopteri; order Salmoniformes; family Salmonidae; genus Oncorhynchus; species Oncorhynchus kisutch. The sequence continues at coordinate 2,789,540 of NC_034183.2, forward strand.
ACAGAGAGACAGAGAGAGACAGAGAGAGATGGAGATAGAGACTATGAGAGAGAGAGAGAGAGAGAGAGAGAGAGGAGAGAGAGAGGAGAGAGAGACAGAGAGAGAGGAGAGACAGAGACAGAGACAGAGAGAGA
>NC_034183.2:2794773-2834773 GCF_002021735.2 Oncorhynchus kisutch
TCTGATAAACATAGCATGGGGCCAGGCTAGGATCATTCTGATAAACATATCTAGATCGATTATTGCATGGAACTTCATTACATCTCATTTTTCCTGGTATCCAATTGGTAGTTACAGTCTTGTCTCATCGCTGCAACTCCCGTACGGACTCGGGAGAGGCAAAGGTCGAGACCCGTGCGTCCTCCGAAACACGACCCAACCAAGCCGCACTGCTTCGTGACACAATGCCCGCTTAACCCGGAAGCCAGCCCCACCAATGAGACAAGGACATCCCTGCTGGTCAAACCCTCCCCTAACCCGGAAGCCAGCCGCACCAATGAGACAAGGACATCCCTGCTGGTCAAACCCTCCCCTAACCCGGAAGCCAGCCGCACCAATGAGACAAGGACATCCATGCTGGTCAAACCCTCCCCTAACCCGGACGACGCTGGGCCAATTGTGCGCCGCCCCATGGGTCTCCCGGTCGCGGCGACAGAGCCTGGACTCAAACCAGGATCTCTAGTGGCACAGCTCTGTCTTAGACCACCACTCGAGACACCCTCTCCCCCTATTTGACCTAGATAGTTTGTGCGTTGATAAGTAAGTGAAAAGTGAAAGTGACCTGATTTGATGGAGAAGCCAAGGAGGATGAAATTCTGTCTGGTAGTTGTATGAATCAGGAGGATGAATCATTCTGTCTGTTGGTTGCATGAATCAGGGGAATGAATCATTCTGTCTGTTGGTTGTATGAATCAGGAGGATGAATCATTCTGTCTGTTGGTTGTATGAATCAGGAGGATGAATCATTCTGTCTGTTGGTTGCATGAATCAGGGGAATGAATCATTCTGTCTGTTGGTTGTATGAATCAGGAGGATGAATCATTCTGTCTGTTGGTTATATGAATCAGGAGGATGAATCATTCTGTCTGTTGGTTGCATGAATCAGGAGGATGAATCATTCTGTCTGTTGGTTGCATGAATCGGGAGGATGAATCATTCTGTCTGTTGGCTGTAATGGTGGATGAATCATTATGTCTGTTGGTTGCATGAATCAGGAGGATGAATCATTCTGTCTGTTGGTTGTATGAATCAGGAGGATGAATCACTCTGTCTGTTGGTCGTATGAATCAGGAGGATGAATCATTCTGTCTGTTGGTTGTATGAATCAGGAGGATGAATCACTCTGTCTGTTGGTCGTATGAATCAGGAGGATGAATCATTCTGTCTGTTGGTTGTATGAATCAGGAGGATTAATCATTCTGTCTGTTGGTTGCATGAATCGGGAGGATGAATCAGTCTGTATATTGGTTGTAATGGAGGATGAATCATTCTGTCTGTTGGTTGTATGAATCAGGAGGATGAATCATTCTGTCTGTTAGTTGTAATGGAGGACAAATCATTCTGTCTGTTGGTTGCATGAATCGGGAGGATGAATCATTCTGTCTGTTGGTCGTATGAATCAGGAGGATGAATCATTCTGTCTGTTGGTTGCATGAATCAGGAGGATGAATCATTCTGTCTGTTGGTTGCATGAATCAGGAGGATGAATCATTCTGTCTGTTGGCTGTAATGGAGGATTAATCATTATGTCTGTTGGTTGCATGAATCAGGGGAATGAATCATTCTGTCTGTTGGTTGTATGAATCAGGAGGATGAATCACTCTGTCTGTTGGTTGTATGAATCAGGAGGATGAATCATTCTGTCTGTTGGTTGTATGAATCAGGGGAATGAATCATTCTGTCTGTTGGTTGTATGAATCAGGAGGATGAATCATTCTGTCTGTTGGTTATATGAATCAGGAGGATGAATCATTCTGTCTGTTGGTTGCATGAATCAGGAGGATGAATCATTCTGTCTGTTGGTTGCATGAATCGGGAGGATGAATCATTCTGTCTGTTGGCTGTAATGGTGGATGAATCATTATGTCTGTTGGTTGCATGAATCAGGAGGATGAATCATTCTGTCTGTTGGTTGTATGAATCAGGAGGATGAATCACTCTGTCTGTTGGTCGTATGAATCAGGAGGATGAATCATTCTGTCTGTTGGTTGTATGAATCAGGAGGATGAATCACTCTGTCTGTTGGTCGTATGAATCAGGAGGATGAATCATTCTGTCTGTTGGTTGCATGAATCAGGGGAATTAATCATTCTGTCTGTTGGTTGTATGAATCAGGAGGATGAATCATTCTGTCTGTTGGTTGCATGAATCGGGAGGATGAATCAGTCTGTATATTGGTTGTAATGGAGGATGAATCATTCTGTCTGTTGGTTGTATGAATCAGGAGGATGAATCATTCTGTCTGTTAGTTGTAATGGAGGACAAATCATTCTGTCTGTTGGTTGTATGAATCAGGAGGATGAATCACTCTGTCTGTTGGTCGTATGAATCAGGAGGATGAATCATTCTGTCTGTTGGTTGCATGAATCAGGGGAATGAATCATTCTGTCTGTTGGTTGTATGAATCAGGAGGATGAATCATTCTGTCTGTTGGTTGCATGAATCAGGAGGATGAATCAGTCTGTATATTGGTTGTAATGGAGGATGAATCATTCTGTCTGTTGGTTGTATGAATCAGGAGGATGAATCACTCTGTCTGTTGGTCGTATGAATCAGGAGGATGAATCATTCTGTCTGTTGGTTGCATGAATCAGGGGAATGAATCATTCTGTCTGTTGGTTGTATGAATCAGGAGGATGAATCATTCTGTCTGTTGGTTGCATGAATCAGGAGGATGAATCATTCTGTCTGTTGGCTGTAATGGAGGATTAATCATTCTGTCTGTTGGTTGCATGAATCGGGAGGATGAATCATTCTGTCTGTTGGTCGTATGAATCAGGAGGATGAATCATTCTGTCTGTTGGTTGCATGAATCAGGAGGATGAATCATTCTGTCTGTTGGCTTTAATGGAGGATTAATCATTATGTCTGTTGGTGGTATGAGTCGGGAGGATGAATCATTCTGTCTGTTGGCTGTAATGGTGGATGAATCATTATGTCTGTTGGTTGTATGAATCAGGAGGATGAATCACTCTGTCTGTTGGTCGTATGAATCAGGAGGATGAATCATTCTGTCTGTTGGTTGTATTAATCAGGAGGATGAATCATTATGTCTGTTGGTCGTATGAATCAGGAGGATGAATCATTCTGTCTGTTGGCTGTAATGGAGGACGCATGGTCATGACTTATCGCTCACCTCTCCCAGTGACTGCAGACGTTAGGATCGTCTGGGTTCAGGCTCCAGACACTGGGTGTAGTGAACCCCAGGACAGCCAACAAGACCAGGGTTAAGGTTAGGACCAGGGGGATAGTCCCCATCTTGAGGACACACCTGAGGGAGAGATAGAGGGCGGGTGAGTGAGACAGAGAGAGACAGAGAGAAACAGAGAGAGACAGAGAGAGAGAGAGAGAGAGGGAGAGAGACACAGAGAGACACAGAGAGACACAGAGAGACAGAGAGAGAGACACAGAGAGACACAGAGAGAGACACAGAGAGACAGAGAGACACAGAGAGAGACACAGAGAGACAGAGAGACAGAGAGACACAGAGAGAGAGAGAGAGACAGAGATAGACACAGAGAGACACAGAGAGAGACACAGAGAGACACAGAGAGACAGAGAGAGACAGAGAGACATAGAGAGAGACACAGAGAGACAGAGAGAGAGACACTCAGAGAGACACAGAGAGACACAGAGACAGAGAGACACAGAGAGAGACAGAGAGACACAGAGAGACAGAGAGAGAGAGAGAGAGAGACAGAGAGACACAGAGAGACACACAGAGAGAGAGAGCGAGAGAGAGAGAGAGACAATGACACAGAGAGAGACAGAGAGAGAGACACAGAGAGACACAGAGAGACAGAGACACAGAGCGACACAGAGAGACACAGAGAGACAGAGAGAGACACAGAGAGACTAGGACACCACTGCAACATACAGTGTACTAAAATATTCTGGTACAAAGATACTGTAGTTACCACTACTTCAACCCAGATGAACAAATTGTTGATTAAAAAACAAAGATACTGTAGTTACCACTACTTCAACCCAGATGAACAAATTGTTGATTAAAAAACAAAGATACTGTAGTTACCACTACTTCAACCCAGATGAACAAATTGTTGATTAAAAAACAAAGATACTGTAGTTACCACTACTTCAACCCAGATGAACAAATTGTTGATTAAAAAACAAAGATACTGTAGTTACCACTACTTCAACCCAGATGAACAAATTGTTGATTAAAAAACAAAGATACTGTAGTTACCACTACTTCAACCCAGATGAACAAATTGTTGATTAAAAAACAAAAATACTGTAGTTACCACTACTTCAACCCAGATGAACAAATTGTTGATTAAAAAACAAAGATACTGTAGTTACCACTACTTCAACCCAGATGAACAAATTGTTGATTAAAAAACAAAGATACTGTAGTTACCACTACTTCAACCCAGATGAACAAATTGTTGATTAAAAAACAAAAATACTGTAGTTACCACTACTTCAACCCAGATTAACAAGTTGTTGATTACCTGTCACCCACCCTGTCACCCAGCCTGTCCTCCAGCCTGTCCCCCAGCCTGTTCCCCAGCCTGTCACCCACCCTGTCCCCCATCCTGTCACCCAGCCTGTCCTCCAGCCTGTCACCCACCCTGTCCCCCATCCTGTCACCCAGCCTGTCCTCCAGCCTGTCACCCACCCTGTCCCCCAGCCTGTCACCCACCCTGTCACCCACCCTGTCACCCATCCTGTCACCTGTCACCCACCCTGTCACCCAGCCTGTCACCCAGCCTGTCACCTGTCACCCAGCCTGTCACCCAGCATGTCTCCCATCATGTCACCCAGCCTGTTACCCAGCATGTCCTCCAGCCTGTCACCCAGCCTGTCCCCCAGCCTGTCACACAGCATGTCACACAGCCTGTCACACAGCATGTCACCCAGCCTGTCCCCCAGCCTGTCACCCGTCACCCAGCATGTCACCTGCCACCCACTCTGTCACCTGTCACGCAGCATGTCACCTGTCACCAACTCTGTCACATGTCACCCAGCCTGTCACCCACCCTGTCACCCAGCCTGTCACCCACCCTGTCACCTGTCACCCACCCTGTCACCCAGCCTGTCGCCCAGCCTGTCACCCAGCCTGTTACCTGTCACCCACCCTGTCACCCACCCTGTCACCCACCCTGTCAACTGTCACCCACCCTGTCACCCAGCCTGTCACCCACCCTGTCACCTGTCACCCACCCTGTCACCCAGCCTGTCGCCCAGCCTGTCACCCAGCCTGTTACCTGTCACCCACCCTGTCACCCACCCTGTCACCCACCCTGTTACCTGTCACCCACCCTGTCACCCAGCCTGTCACCCACCCTGTCACCCACCCTGTCACCTGTCACCCACCCTGTCACCCAGCCTGTCACCCACCCTGTCACCCAGCCTGTTACCTGTCACCCACCCTGTCACCCGTCACCCACCCTGTCACCTGTCACCCACCCTGTCACCCAGCCTGTCGCCCACCCTGTCACCCAGCCTGTCACCCAACCTGTCACCCAGCCTGTCACCTGTCACCCACCCTGTCACCCACCCTGTCACCTGTCACCCACTCTGTCACCCACCCTGTCACCCAGCCTGTCACCCAGTCTGTCACCCAACCTGTCACCCAGCCTGTCACCTGTCACCCACCCTGTCACCCACCCTGTCACCCACCCTGTCACCCAGCCGGTCACTCAGCCTGTCACCCAACCTGTCACCCAGCCTGTCACCTGTCACCCACCCTGTCACCCAGCCTGTCGCCCACCCTGTCACCCAGCATGTCACCCAGCCTGTCACCCAGCCTGTCACCTGTCACCCACCCTGTCACCCACCCTGTCACCTGTCACCCACCCTGTCACCCAGCCTGTCACCCACCCTGTCACCTGTCACCCACCCTGTCACCTGTCACCCACTCTGTCACCCACCCTGTCACCCAGCCTGTCGCCTGTCACCCAGCCTGTCACCCACCCTATCACCTGTCACCCAGCCTGTCACCTGTCACCCACCCTGTCACCTGTCATCCAGCCTGTCGCCTGCCATGTCACCCAGCCTGTCACCCACCCTGTCACCCAGCCTGTTGCCTGTCACCCACCCTGTCACCCAGCCTGTCACTTGTCACACAGCCTGTCACCCAGCCTGTCACCCAGCATGTCTCCTGTCATCTACCCTGTCACCCAGCCTGTCACGTAGCATGTCACCCAGCATGTCACCTGTCACCCAGCCTGTCGCCCACCCTGTCACCCAGCCTGTCAGCTGTCACCCACCCTGTCACCCAGCCTGTCGCCCACCCTGTCACCCAGCCTGTCACCTGTCATCCACCCTGTCACCCAGCCTGTTCCCCAGCCTGTCACCCAGCCTGTCCCCCAGCCTGTTCCACCTGTCACCCACCATGTCACCCAGCATGTCACCTGTCACCCAGCATGTCACCTGTCACCCACTCGGTCACCTGTCACCCACCCTGTCACCTGTCACCCACCCTGTCACCTGTCACCCACCCTGTCACCCAGCCTGTCGCCCACCCTGTCACCCAGCCTGTCACCCAACCTGTCACCCAGCCTGTCACCTGTCACCCACCCTGTCACCTGTCACCCACCCTGTCACCCACCCTGTCACCCAGCCTGTCACCCAGCCTGTCACCCAACCTGTCACCCAGCCTGTCACCTGTCACCCACCCTGTCACCCACCCTGTCACCCACCCTGTCACCCAGCCTGTCACCCAGCCTGTCACCCAACCTGTCACCCAGCCTGTCACCTGTCACCCACCCTGTCACCCAGCCTGTCGCCCACCCTGTCACCCAGCTTGTCACCCAGCCTGTCACCTGTCACCCACCCTGTCACCTGTCACCCAGCCTGTCACCCAGCCTGTCACCCACCCTGTCACCCACCCTGTCACCCACCCTGTCACCCACTCTGTCACCTGTCACCCACCCTGTCACCTGTCACCCACTCTGTCACCCACCCTGTCACCCAGCCTGTCGCCTGTCACCCAGCCTGTCACCCACCCTATCACCTGTCACCCAGCCTGTCACCTGTCACCCACCCTGTCACCTGTCATCCAGCCTGTCGCACTCCATGTCACCCAGCCTGTCACCCACCCTGTCACCCAGCCTGTTGCCTGTCACCCAGCCTGTCACCCACCCTGTCACCCAGCCTGTCGCCTGTCACCCAGCATGTCACCTGTCACACAGCCTGTCACCCAGCCCGTCACCCAGCATGTCTCCTGTCATCTACCCTGTCACCCAGCCTGTCACGTAGCATGTCACCCAGCATGTCACCTGTCACCCAGCCTGTCGCCCACCCTGTCACCCAGCCTGTCAGCTGTCACCCACCCTGTCACCCAGCCTGTCGCCCACCCTGTCACCCAGCCTGTCACCTGTCATCCACCCTGTCACCCAGCCTGTTCCCCAGCCTGTCACTAAGCCTGTCCCCCAGCCTGTTCCCCAGCCTGTTCCACCTGTCACCCACCATGTCACCCAGCATGTCACCTGTCACCCAGAATGTCACCTGTCACCCACTCTGTCACCTGTCACACAGCATGTCACCTGTCACCCACCCTGTCACATGTCACCCAGCCTGTCACCTACCCTGTCACCCAGCCTGTCACCTGTCACCCAGCCTGTCACCTACCCTGTCACCTGTCACCCACCCTGTCACCCACCCTGTCACCCAGCCTGTCGCCGGTCACCCAGCATGTCACCTGTCACCCAGCCTGTCACCCAGCCTGTCACACAGCATGTCACACAGCCTGTCACGCAGCCTGTCACGCAACATGTCTCCTGTCATCTACCCTGTCACCCAGCCTGTCACGCAGCATGTCACCTGTCATCTACCCTGTCACCCAGCCTGTCACGCAGCATGTCACCTGTCACCCAGCCTGTCACCTGTCACCCACCCTGTCACCCAGCCTGTCACCTGTCACCCACCCTGTCACCTGTCACCCACCCTGTCACCTGTCACCCAGCCTGTCGCCCACCCTGTCACCCACCCAGGTCACCTGTCACCCAGCCTGTCACCCATCCTGTCACCTACAAATTCACCGTAGGGATGGTGCCAGGGTTCCTCCAGACATGACGCTTGGCATTCAGGCCAAAGAGTTCAATCTTGGTTTCATCAGACCAGAGAATCTTGTTTTTTTATGGTCCGAGAGTCTTCAGGTGCCTTTTGGTAAACTACAAGGGGGCTGTCATGTGCCTTTTACTGAGGAGTGGCTTCCGTCTGGCCACTCTACCATAAAGGCCTGATTGGTGGAGTGCTGCAGAGATGGTTGTCCTTCTGGAAGGTTCTCCCATCTCCACAGAGGAACTCTGTCAGAGTGACTAATGGCATCTTGGTCACCTTCCTGACCAAGGCCCTTCTCCCACAATTGCTCAGTTTGTCCAGGCGGCCAGCTCTAGGAAGAGTCTTGGTGGTTCCAAACATCTTCCATTTAAGAACGATGGAGGCCACTGTGTTCTTGTTCTCACTGTCAACTATGGGACCTCATATACAGTGGGGCAAAAAAATATTTTGTCAGCCACCAATTGTGCAAGTTCTCCCACTTAAAAAGATGAGAGAGGCCTGTAATTTTCATCATAGGTACACTTCAACTATGACAGACAAAATTTGAAAAAACAATACTGACATTAAATGCAAGTGTGAGATCCAACAAAGTTGAAAAACAATCTGTAGTTAAAGTGTTATGCCAAAATCACTTCAGAGAGAGAGACCTTTCTAATCTTTATCCTAACCCTAATCCTAATCCTAATCCTAATCCTTTCCACCTTCGCTTCCAGACAGAAAACAGAATATGGCATAGCCTGTAGTAAGTGTTAGGGTTGGGCCATGTCAATCTTTGTCCTATCGTGATTAAGGGTTGGGCCATGTCAATCTTTGTCCTATCGTGATTAAGGGTTGGGCCATGTCAATCTGTGTCCTATCGTGATTAAGTGTTGGGCCATGTCAATCTTTGTCCTATCGTGATTAAGGGTTGGGCCATGTCAATCTTTGTCGTATCATGATTAAGGGTTGGGCCATGTCAATCTTTGTCCTATCGTGATTAAGGGTTGGGCCATGTCAATCTGTGTCCTATCGTGATTAAGTGTTGGGCCATGTCAATCTTTGTCCTATCGTGATTAAGGGTTGGGCCATGTCAATCTTTGTCCTATCGTGATTAAGTGTTGGGCCATGTCAATCTTTGTCCTATCGTGATTAAGGGTTGGGCCATGTCAATCTTTGTCCTATCGTGATTAAGGGTTGGGCCATGTCAATCTTTGTCCTATCGTGATTAAGGGTTGGGCCATGTCAATCTGTGTCCTATCGTGATTAAGGGTTGGGCCATGTCAATCTGTGTCCTATCGTGATTAAGGGTTGGGCCATGTCAATCTTTGTTGTATCATGATTAAGGGTTGGGCCATGTCAATCTTTGTCCTATCGTGATTAAGGGTTGGGCCATGTCAATCTGTGTCCTATCGTGATTAAGTGTTGGGCCATGTCAATCTTTGTCCTATCGTGATTAAGGGTTGGGCCATGTCAATCTTTGTCCTATCGTGATTAAGGGTTGGGCCATGTCAATCTGTGTCCTATCGTGATTAAGTGTTGGGCCATGTCAATCTTTGTCCTATCGTGATTAAGGGTTGGGCCATGTCAATCTTTGTCCTATCGTGATTAAGGGTTGGGCCATGTCAATCTTTGTCCTATCGTGATTAAGGGTTGGGCCATGTCAATCTGTGTCCTATCGTGATTAAGGGTTGGGCCATGTCAATCTTTGTCCTATCATGATTAAGGGTTGGGCCATGTCAATCTTTGTCCTATCGTGATTAAGGGTTGGGCCATGTCAATCTTTGTCCTATCGTGATTAAGCGTTGGGCCATGTCAATCTTTGTCCTATCATGATTAAGGGTTGGGCCATGTTAATCTTTGTCCTATCGTGATTAAGGGTTGGGCCATGTCAATCTTTGTCCTATCGTGATTAAGGGTTGGGCCATGTCAACCTTTGTCCTATCGTGATTAAGGGTTGGGCCATGTCAATCTTTGTCCTATCGTGATTAAGGGTTGGGCCATGTCAATCTTTGTCCTATCGTGATTAAGGGTTGGGCCATGTCAATCTGTGTCCTATCGTGATTAAGGGTTGGGCCATGTCAATCTTTGTCCTATCATGATTAAGGGTTGGGCCATGTCAATCTTTGTCCTATCGTGATTAAGGGTTGGGCCATGTCAATCTTTGTCCTATCGTGATTAAGCGTTGGGCCATGTCAATCTTTGTCCTATCATGATTAAGGGTTGGGCCATGTTAATCTTTGTCCTATCGTGATTAAGGGTTGGGCCATGTCAATCTTTGTCCTATCGTGATTAAGGGTTGGGCCATGTCAACCTTTGTCCTATCGTGATTAAGGGTTGGGCCATGTCAATCTTTGTCCTATCGTGATTAAGGGTTGGGCCATGTCAACTTTTGTCCTTTTGTGCACATTAAACATTGTGATAAATGGTATCGCTCCCTATTGACAAATACCTGAAAAACCTGTTTGACATTTTTTATAAAACAGTTTATTTTTATTTTTAAAGAAAGCTAAAAAGGACCGTTACTGCGAGCTCACATGCTATTGGAGGGATGAGAGGAGCTAACATGCTATTGGAGGGATGAGAGGAGCTCGCATGCTATTGGAGGGATGAGAGGAGCTCACATGCTATTGGAGGGATGAGAGGAGCTCACATGCTATTGGAGGGATGAGAGGAGCTCGCATGCTATTGGAGGGATGAGAGGAGCTCACATGCTATTGGAGGGATGAGAGGAGCTCGCATGCTATTGGAGGGATGAGAGGAGCTCGCATGCTATTGGAGGGATGAGAGGAGCTCGCATGCTATTGGAGGGATGAGAGGAGCTCGCATGCTATTGGAGGGATGAGAGGAGCTCACATGCTATTGGAGGGATGAGAGGAGCTCGCATGGGATGTAAATCGTAGTCACTTGGTGGGTGGGACACCACAACACACAGTAGAAGATTCTGGTACATTAGATTTTCCATCTTGATAGTTTTTTATATACATATTTTTTTTATACATTTGCTCAATTTCACGTCTTGTTGGATGTAATATTTGTCATTGAACATAAAGCTGTGATAGAGAACGGCCTATAGTGTCACGGATCCCCCCGGTACCGCTGCTCATTCTGTTCACCAGTTCCAGAGGTCGACGTCACCGGCCTTCTGTGTCATTACGCACACCTGGTTCCACACCTGGTTCCACATCTGGTTCCACACCTGGTTCCACACCTGGTTCCACATCTGGTTCCACATCTGGTTCCACACCTGGTTCCACACCTGGTTCCACATCTGGTTCCACACCTGGTTCCACATCTGGTTCCACATCTGGTTCCACATCTGGTTCCACACCTGGTTCCACATCTGGTTCCACACCTGGTTCCACACCTGGTTCCACATCTGGTTCCACACCTGGTTCCACATCTGGTTCCACATCTGGTTCCAGATCTGGTTCCACATCTGGTTCCACATCTCGTTCCACACCTGGTTCCACATCTGGTTCCACATCTGGTTCCACATCTGGTTCCACACCTGGTTCCACAACTCGTTCCACACCTGGTTCCACATCTGGTTCCACACCTGGTTCCACACCTGGTTCCACATCTGGTTCCACACCTGGTTCCACACCTGGTTCCACATCTAGTTCCACTCTGGTTCCACACCTGGTTCCACACCTGGTTCCACATCTGGTTCCACATCTGGTTCCACACATGGTTCCACACATGGTTCCACATCTGGTTCCACACCTGGTTCCACATCTGGTTCCACACCTGGTTCCACATCTGGTTCCACTCCTGGTTCCACATCTGGTTCCACATCTGGTTCCACACCTGGTTCCACACCTGGTTCCACATCTGGTTCCACATCTGGTTCCACATCTGGTTCCACATCTGGTTCCACTCCTGGTTCCACATCTGGTTCCACATCTGGTTCCACATCTGGTTCCACACCTGGTTCCACATCTGGTTCCAGCTCCTCACTGATTAGGTTTGTATAAATGTGACCTTTGTTTCCCCATTGGGCTGCAGGTTATTGGTCCGTTGGTGGTGTGAGGACCAACAGTCGGAAGTTTACGTACACCTTTAGCCAAATACATTTAAACTCAGTTTTTCACAATTCCTGACATTTAAACCGAGTAAAAAATTCCGTCTTGGGTCAGTTAGGATCACCACTTTGTTTTAAGGATGTGAAATGTCAGAATAATAATAGAGAGAATGATTTATTTCCGATTTTATTTCTTTCGTCACATTCCCAGTGGGTCAGAAGTTTACATACACTCAATTAGTATTCAGTAGCATTGCCTTTCAATTGTTTAACTTGGGTCAAACATTTTAGGTAGCCTTCCACAACCTTCTCACAATAAGTTGGGTGAATTTTGGCCTATTCCTCCTGACAGAGCTGGTGTAACTGAGTCAGGTTTGTAGGCCTCCTTGCTCACACACGCTTTTTCAGTTCTGCCCACACATTTTCTATAGGATTGAGGTCAGGGCTTTGTGATGGCCACTCCAATACCGTGACTTTGTTGTCCTTAAGCCATTTTGCCACAACTTTGGTAGTATGCTTGGCGTCAATGTCCATTTGGAAGACCCATTTGCGACCAAGCTTTAACTTCCTGACTGATGCCTTGAGATGTTTTAATAGATTAATTCTAAGTGAAATAATCTGTATGTAAACAATTGTTGGAAAAATGACTTGTGTCATGCACAAAGTAGATGTCCTAACCGACTTGCCAAAACTATTGTTTGTTATTAACAAGAAATTTGTGGAGTGATTGAAAAATGAGTTTTAATGACTCCAACCTAAGTGTTTGTAAACTTCAGACTTCAACTGTATGCTTTGTCTCAGCCTGTGTTGTGTGTTATTGTTCCCTGTGTGTTGTCTCAGCCTGTGCTGTGTGTTACTGTTCCCTATGTGTTGTCTCAGCCTGTGCTGTGAGTTATTGTTCCCTATGTGTTGTCTCAGCCTGTGTTGTGTTATTGTTCCCTATGTGTTGTCTCAGCCTGTGCTGTGAGTTATTGTTCCCTATGTGTTGTGTGTTATTGTTCCCTATGTGTTGTCTCAGCCTGTGCTGTGAGTACCTATGTGTTGTCTCAGCCTGTGCTGTGAGTACCTATGTGTTGTCTCAGCCTGTGCTGTGAGTTATTGTTCCCTATGTGTTGTCTCAGCCTGTGCTGTGAGTTATTGTTCCCTATGTGTTGTCTCAGCCTGTGCTGTGTGTTACTGTTCCCTATGTGTTGTCTCAGCCTGTGCTGTGTGTTACTGTTCCCTATGTGTTGTCTCAGCCTGTGTTGTGTTACTGTTCCCTATGTGTTGTCTCAGCCTGTGCTGTGTGTTACTGTTCCCTGTGTGTCGTCTCAGCCTGTGCTGCGGGTTTCGTGCATTGTGTATTACGGGTCTCGTCCCGTGTAGATCTACCAGGTTTACCCTCACTCTTTTGATTGGCTATATCCCAGTGTTGATGTATACATGTTTGTTTTGGGCGAATTAAAGAACCCAGATGATGTATTCCCGCGCCTGTTTCCAAATCCTTTATACCAACCGAGATATATAGATATACTTTTACAATTGTTAACCATTTGAAAGCTGCACCTTTAGGACATTATTAAAAACTTAATAAGAATAATCAAATTGGGAAATACTCTCTCTATTTTAATTAGTAGCGTTTGGCCTTTTGGTTCGCAGACGGGCAAGGAGACGGGATTCATACGTCTTTAAATCTAAAGTTTATGTTCAACTGTAAGGTTTGTTCAAACTACTCGTTTCGAAACTTTTATATCTTGCTATTGTTCGTTCTACATCTGTCATTATTACCTTAGGCCTATCATGTTTTTAATGTTATTTAGAAACAACTTCAAACTTTCTGAGAACTCTGTCCGATAAATGAGTTGCTTGATCATGAAGTAGAGGGGTGGGAGAACACCAGCTTGCATTAAAACTGAAGTCATATTCATACAGAATTTTTTTTTTTTTGAAAATAATTTGACACTGGAGAGTCCGCTATGAAATATAAAATAGGCTTCAGCTACATGGCAACATCATCAGACATTGAGAGAGAAATATTTATATCTTATATATATATATATATATTCAATCTTAGATCTGTCTACATGTTTTCTTGCATTCTGTAAACTATAGCTAAGATATTATTAAGTAAGTTATGCAGGCGATAGCAAAGGAACTTAGCATGACCCTGCTGTGTTTCCCAGGTCAGCTCTTTACTGTGTGTTTCCCAGGTCAGCTCTTTACTGTGTGTTTCCCAGGTCAGCTCTTTACTGTGTGTTGCCCAGGTCAGCTCTTTACTGTGTGTTGCCCATTTCAGCTCTTTACTGTGTGTTGCCCATTTCAGCTCTTTACTGTGTGTTGCCCATTTCAGCTCTTTACTGTGTGTTGCCCATTTCAGCTCTTTACTGTGTGTTGCCCATTTCAGCTCTTTACTGTGTGTTGCCCAGGACAGCTCTTTACTGTGTGTTGCCCAGGTCAGCTCTTTACTGTGTGTTGCCCAGGACAGCTCTTTACTGTGTGTTGCCCATTTCAGCTCTTTACTGTGTGTTACCCATTTCAGCTCTTTACTGTGTGTTGCCCATTTCAGCTCTTTACTGTGTGTTGCCCAGGACAGCTCTTTACTGTGTGTTGCCCATTTCAGCTCTTTACTGTGTGTTGCCCATTTCAGCTCTTTACTGTGTGTTGCCCATTTCAGCTCTTTACTGTGTGTTGCCCATTTCATCTCTTTACTGTGTGTTGCCCATTTCAGCTCTTTACTGTGTGCTGCCCACGTCAGCTCTTTACTGTGTGTTGCCCATTTCAGCTCTTTACTGTGTGTTGCCCAGTCAGCTCTTTACTGTGTGTTGCCCAGGTCAGCTCTTTACTGTGTGCTGCCCACGTCAGCTCTTTACTGTGTGTTGCCCATTTCAGCTCTTTACTGTGTGTTGCCCATTTCAGCTCTTTACTGTGTGTTGCCCATTTTCGCTCTTTACTGTGTGTTGCCAATTTCAGCTCTTTACTGTGTGTTGCCCATTTCATCTCTTTACTGTGTGTTGCCCATTTCAGCTCTTTACTGTGTGCTGCCCACGTCAGCTCTTTACTGTGTGTTGCCCATTTCAGCTCTTTACTGTGTGTTGCCCAGTCAGCTCTTTACTGTGTGTTGCCCAGGTCAGCTCTTTACTGTGTGCTGCCCACGTCAGCTCTTTACTGTGTGTTGCCCATTTCAGCTCTTTACTGTGTGTTGCCCATTTCAGCTCTTTACTGTGTGTTGCCCATTTCAGCTCTTTACTGTGTGTTGCCCATTTCAGCTCTTTACTGTGTGTTGCCCATTTCAGCTCTTTACTGTGTGTTGCCCATTTCAGCTCTTTACTGTGTGTTGCCCAGGTCAGCTCTTTACTGTGTGTTGCCCAGGACAGCTCTTTACTGTGTGTTGCCCATTTCAGCTCTTTACTGTGTGTTACCCATTTCAGCTCTTTACTGTGTGTTGCCCATTTCAGCTCTTTACTGTGTGTTGCCCAGGACAGCTCTTTACTGTGTGTTGCCCATTTCAGCTCTTTACTGTGTGTTGCCCATTTCAGCTCTTTACTGTGTGTTGCCCATTTCAGCTCTTTACTGTGTGTTGCCCATTTCATCTCTTTACTGTGTGTTGCCCATTTCAGCTCTTTACTGTGTGCTGCCCACGTCAGCTCTTTACTGTGTGTTGCCCATTTCAGCTCTTTACTGTGTGTTGCCCAGTCAGCTCTTTACTGTGTGTTGCCCAGGTCAGCTCTTTACTGTGTGCTGCCCACGTCAGCTCTTTACTGTGTGTTGCCCATTTCAGCTCTTTACTGTGTGTTGCCCATTTCAGCTCTTTACTGTGTGTTGCCCATTTTCGCTCTTTACTGTGTGTTGCCCATTTTCGCTCTTTACTGTGTGTTGCCAATTTCAGCTCTTTACTGTGTGTTGCCCAGGACAGCTCTTTACTGTGTGTTGCCCATTTCAGCTCTTTACTGTGTGCTGCCCACGTCAGCTCTTTACTGTGTGTTGCCCATTTCAGCTCTTTACTGTGTGTTGCCCAGTCAGCTCTTTACTGTGTGTTGCCCAGGTCAGCTCTTTACTGTGTGCTGCCCACGTCATCTCTTTACTGTGTGTTGCCCATTTCAGCTCTTTACTGTGTGTTGCCCATTTCAGCTCTTTACTGTGTGCTGCCCAGGTCAGCTCTTTACTGTGTGCTGCCCATTTCAGCTCTTTACTGTGTGCTGCCAGGTAAGCTCTTTACTGTGTGTTGGCAGGTCAGCTCTTTACTGTGTGTTGCCAGGTCAGCTCTTTACTGTGTGTTGCCAGGTCAGCTCTTTACTGTGTGTTTCCAGGTCAGCTCTTTACTGTGTGTTGCCAGGTCAGCTCTTTACTGTGTGTTGCCCAGGTCAGCTCTTTACTGTGTGTTGCCCATTTCAGCTCTTTACTGTGTGTTGCCCATTTCAGCTCTTTACTGTGTGTTGCCCATTTCAGCTCTTTACTGTGTGTTTCCCAGTCAGCTCTTTACTGTGTGTTGCCCAGGTCAGCTCTTTACTGTGTGCTGCCCACGTCAGCTCTTTACTGTGTGTTGCCCATTTCAGCTCTTTACTGTGTGTTGCCCAGGTCAGCTCTTTACTGTGTGTTGCCCATTTCAGCTCTTTACTGTGTGTTGCCCATTTCAGCTCTTTACTGTGTGTTGCCCATTTCAGCTCTTTACTGTGTGTTGCCCAGGACAGCTCTTTACTGTGTGTTGCCCATTTCAGCTCTTTACTGTGTGTTGCCCATTTCAGCTCTTTACTGTGTGTTGCCCATTTCAGCTCTTTACTGTGTGTTGCCCATTTCAGCTCTTTACTGTGTGCTGCCCACGTCAGCTCTTTACTGTGTGTTGCCCATTTCAGCTCTTTACTGTGTGTTTCCCAGTCAGCTCTTTACTGTGTGTTGCCCAGGTCAGCTCTTTACTGTGTGCTGCCCACGTCAGCTCTTTACTGTGTGTTGCCCATTTCAGCTCTTTACTGTGTGTTGCCCATTTCAGCTCTTTACTGTGTGCTGCCCAGGTCAGCTCTTTACTGTGTGTTGCCCATTTCAGCTCTTTACTGTGTGTTGCCCATTTCAGCTCTTTACTGTGTGCTGCCCAGGTCAGCTCTTTACTGTGTGTTGCCCATTTCAGCTCTTTACTGTGTGCTGCCCATTTCAGCTCTTTACTGTGTGTTGCCAGGTCAGCTCTTTACTGTGTGTTGCCCAGTCAACTCTTTACTGTGTGTTGCCAGGTCAGCTCTTTACTGTGTGTTGCCCATTTCAGCTCTTTACTGTGTGTTGCCCAGTCAGCTCTTTACTGTGTGTTGCCCAGGTCAGCTCTTTACTGTGTGCTGCCCACGTCATCTCTTTACTGTGTGTTGCCCATTTCAGCTCTTTACTGTGTGTTGCCCATTTCAGCTCTTACTGTGTGCTGCCCAGGTCAGCTCTTTACTGTGTGCTACCCATTTCAGCTCTTTACTGTGTGCTGCCAGGTAAGCTCTTTACTGTGTGTTGGCAGGTCAGCTCTTTACTGTGTGTTGCCAGGTCAGCTCTTTACTGTGTGTTGCCAGGTCAGCTCTTTACTGTGTGTTTCCAGGTCAGCTCTTTACTGTGTGTTGCCAGGTCAGCTCTTTACTGTGTGTTGCCCAGGTCAGCTCTTTACTGTGTGTTGCCCATTTCAGCTCTTTACTGTGTGTTGCCCATTTCAGCTCTTTACTGTGTGTTGCCCAGGTCAGCTCTTTACTGTGTGTTGCCCAGGTCAGCTCTTTACTGTGTGTTGCCCATTTCAGCTCTTTACTGTGTGTTGCCCATTTCAGCTCTTTACTGTGTGTTGCCCATTTCAGCTCTTTACTGTGTGTTGCCCAGGACAGCTCTTTACTGTGTGTTGCCCATTTCAGCTCTTTACTGTGTGTTGCCCATTTCAGCTCTTTACTGTGTGTTGCCAATTTCAGCTCTTTACTGTGTGTTGCCCATTTCAGCTCTTTACTGTGTGTTGCCCATTTCAGCTCTTTACTGTGTGCTGCCCATTTCAGCTCTTTACTGTGTGCTGCCCATTTCAGCTCTTTACTGTGTGTTTCCCAGTCAGCTCTTTACTGTGTGTTGCCCATTTCAGCTCTTTACTGTGTGTTTCCCAGTCAGCTCTTTACTGTGTGTTGCCCAGGTCAGCTCTTTACTGTGTGCTGCCCACGTCAGCTCTTTACTGTGTGTTGCCCATTTCAGCTCTTTACTGTGTGTTGCCCAGGTCAGCTCTTTACTGTGTGTTGCCCATTTCAGCTCTTTACTGTGTGTTGCCCATTTCAGCTCTTTACTGTGTGTTGCCCATTTCAGCTCTTTACTGTGTGTTGCCCAGGACAGCTCTTTACTGTGTGTTGCCCATTTCAGCTCTTTACTGTGTGTTGCCCATTTCAGCTCTTTACTGTGTGTTGCCCATTTCAGCTCTTTACTGTGTGTTGCCCATTTCAGCTCTTTACTGTGTGCTGCCCACGTCAGCTCTTTACTGTGTGTTGCCCATTTCAGCTCTTTACTGTGTGTTTCCCAGTCAGCTCTTTACTGTGTGTTGCCCAGGTCAGCTCTTTACTGTGTGCTGCCCACGTCAGCTCTTTACTGTGTGTTGCCCATTTCAGCTCTTTACTGTGTGTTGCCCATTTCAGCTCTTTACTGTGTGCTGCCCAGGTCAGCTCTTTACTGTGTGTTGCCCATTTCAGCTCTTTACTGTGTGTTGCCCATTTCAGCTCTTTACTGTGTGCTGCCCAGGTCAGCTCTTTACTGTGTGTTGCCCATTTCAGCTCTTTACTGTGTGCTGCCCATTTCAGCTCTTTACTGTGTGCTGCCAGGTCAGCTCTTTACTGTGTGTTGCCAGGTCAGCTCTTTACTGTGTGTTGCCCAGTCAGTTCTTTACTGTGTGTTTCCCAGTCAGCTCTTTACTGTGTGTTGCCAGGTCAGATCTTTACTGTGTGTTTCCCAGGTCAGATCTTTACTGTGTGTTGCCAGGTCAGCTCTTTACTGTGTGTTGCCAGGTCAGCTCTTTACTGTGTGTTGGCAGGTCAGCTCTTTACTGTGTGTTGCCAGGTCAGCTCTTTACTGTGTGTTGCCAGGTCCGCTCTTTACTGTGTGTTGCCCAGGTCAGCTCTTTACTGTGTGTTGCCAGGTCAGCTCTTTACTGTGTGTTGCCAGGTCAGCTCTTTACTGTGTGTTTCCCAGGTCAGATCTTTACTGTGTGTTGCCCAGTCAGCTCTTTACTGTGTGTTGCCAGGTCAGCTCTTTACTGTGTGTTGGCAGGTCAGCTCTTTACTGTGTGTTGCCAGGTCAGCTCTTTACTGTGTGTTGCCAGGTCAGCTCTTTACTGTGTGTTGCCCAGGTCAGCTCTTTACTGTGTGTTGCCAGGTCAGCTCTTTACTGTGTGTTGCCGGGTCAGCTCTTTACTGTGTGTTGCCCAGTCAGTTCTTTACTGTGTGTTTCCCAGTCAGCTCTTTACTGTGTGTTGCCAGGTCAGCTCTTTACTGTGTGTTGCCAGGTCAGCTCTTTACTGTGTGTTGCCAGGTCAGCTCTTTACTGTGTGTTGCCCAGTCAACTCTTTACTGTGTGTTGCCAGGTCAGCTCTTTACTGTGTGTTGCCAGGTCAGCTCTTTACTGTGTGCTGCCAGGTCAGCTCTTTACTGTGTGTTGCCAGGTCAGCTCTTTACTGTGTGTTGCCCAGGTCAGCTCTTTACTGTGTGTTGCCCAGTCAGCTCTTTACTGTGTGTTGCCAGGTCAAGCTGAAACAGGCTATACATCATCTGTCACATCACCATGTCGTCACCATCAACATTGGCTGTCAGTCATCTTCAATATCTAAAACTATGGTAATACTAGTAGCTGTGTGTAATTCATTCACATGCTCAGATAATCCGATGCATTGAAGACGTGTGTGTGTATGTGTATGTGTATGTGTGTGTGTGTGTGTATGTGTGTGTGTGTGTGTGTGTGTGTGTGTGTGTGTGTGTGTGTGTGTAGTTCATTCACATGTGAAATCAATAGGTCCTTCACTTCTCTAAGTAGCAGTTTACTTACAGACCCAGAGGTTAAAGTCAAAATAATTTTACAGGATCATTCATCAGCACACACACACACACACACACACACACACACACACACACACACACACACACACACACACACACACACCAGCAATATTGTAAAGGTTCCACCTTGTCCTCTGATAGGTGCATACCCTCTTAGATAAATGAGTTCCAAATGTCCCCATGGAGAAAGAACCCTTTAACCAATCAAACCAATCAAATGTCCCCATGGAGAAAGAACCCTTTAACCAATCAAACCAATCAAATGTCCCCATGGAGAACCTTTTAACCAATCAAATGTCCCCATGGAGAAAGAACCCTTTAACCAATCAAACCAATCAAATGTCCCCATGGAGAACCTTTTAACCAATCAAATGTCCCCATGGAGAAAGAACCCTTTAACCAATCAAACCAATCAAATGTCCCCATGGAGAACCTTTTAACCAATCAAATGTCCCCATGGAGAAAGAACCCTTTAACCAATCAAACCAATCAAATGTCCCCATGGAGAACCTTTTAACCAATCAAATGTCCCCATGGAGAAAGAACCCTTTAACCAATCAAACCAATCAAATGTCCCCATGGAGAACCTTTTAACCAATCAAATGTCCCCATGGAGAAAGAACCCTTTAACCAATCAAACCAATCAAATGTCCCCATGGAGAACCTTTTAACCAATCAAATGTCCCCATGGAGAAAGAACCCTTTAACCAATCAAACCAATCAAATGTCCCCATGGAGAACCTTTTAACCAATCAAATGTCCCCATGGAGAAAGAACCCTTTAACCAATCAAACCAATCAAATGTCCCCATGGAGAACCTTAAAATATTTATTAACTTTTTTTCCGGATATCTTCTAAACAAAGTACTATTTCTCAAAGTTCTTGACATTTTCCAGATTGATTGACCTTCCTGTCTTAAAGTAATGATGGACTGTCGTTTCTCTTTGCTTATTTGAGCTGTTCTTGCCATAATATGGACTTGTTCTTTTACCAAATAGGGCTATCTTCTGTATACCACCCCTCGTCACAACACAACTGATTGGCTCAAACGCATTTAGAAGGAAAGAAATTTCACAAATGAACTTTTAACAAGGCACACCTGTTAATTGAAATGCATTCCAGGTGACTACCTCAGGAAGCTGGTTGAGAGAATGCCAAAAGTGTGCAAAGCTGTCATCAAGGCAAAGGGGTGGCTACTTTAAAGAATCTCAAATATAACATATATTTTGATTTGTTTAACACTTTTTGGGGGATTTGAATAGTCAAAATAAAGACAAACACTTTGAATGAGTCCAAACTTTTGACTAGTAAATATACTGAACAAAAACAAAAACATAAACACAACATGTTTCATGAGCTGAAACGAAACATCAAAGAAATGTTTCACACACAAAGTGTATTTCTCTCAAAATGTTGTGCATAAAATTAGGATACATTCCTGTTAGTTTTCTCCTTTTGCCAAGATTATCCATCCACCTGACAGGTGTGGCATATCAAGAAGCTGATTAAACAGCATGATCATTACACAGGTGCACCTTGTGCTGGGGACACAATGCAGATAGCCCGGTTGGTCAGAAGCACTGGTTGGTCGGCCCAATTGAGGTAGTATGTACATGAATGTATAGTTAAAGTGACTATGCATATAAGATAAACAGAGAGTAGCAGCAGCGTAAAAAGAGGGGTTGGGGGGGCACACAATGCAAATAGTCCGGGTAACCAATTGGTTACCTGTTCAGGAGTCTTATGGCTTGGGGGTAAAACCTGTTGAGAAGCCATTTTGTCCTAGACTTGGCACTCCGGTACCGCTTGCCATGTGGAAGTAGAGAGAACAGTCTATGACTGGGGTGGCTGGGGTCTTTGACAATTTTCAGGGCCTTCCTCTGACACCGTCTGGTGTAGAGGTCCTGGATGGTAGGCAGCCGTTGAGCAAGTTCCAGGTCCTGCCAATATCCAGCAACTTCACACAGCCATTGAAGAGGAGTGGGATGACATTCCAACAGGCCACAATCAACAGCCTGATCAACTCTATGTGAAGGAGATTTGTTGTGCTGCATGAGTCAAATGGTGGTCACACCAGATACTGACTGGTTTTCTGATCCACGCCCCTACCTTTAATTTTAAAGGTATCTATGACCAACAGATGCATATCTGTATTCCCAGTCATGTGAAATCCATAGATTAGGGCCTAATGAATTTATATCAATTGACTGATTTCCTCATGTGAAGTGTAACTCAGTAAAAACGTTTAAAATTGTTACATGTTGCTTTTATATTTGTTCCTCTGAAGAATCTGAATAATTTGAAAAGGTTTGAAGCTGTGCTGTAAAACCTTTAGTAGAGCGGGTGGGTGGAGTGGGGCGGAGGAGGCGTGATGCTCATGTGAATTTCCTTTTAGACCTTTTAGACCACTTAAAACGTTGCTTTTTATTTTACATTTCCGTGGTTTTTACACCGGGAGTTTCTGTTAAAGGTGTATTATACAACATTTCCACATGCAAAGATTTTGTTTAGCAGCCAAAAGTCTGCTATTGGTTGTGGCAACCTTTACATTTGGCCAAAAGGTCTGGGCCTTAATGGCACCGGTGGTGTGCTTGCCTAACTGCAAAGGTTGCTGGTTAACCCCTGGTCTGCTGACTGCTAATAGCTCAAATCAGTTTGAAACTTCCTATTAAAGTGTGTGTACAATGTACCATGGTTGAAAGTCATTGTCTGTAGCTTTTCAGAAGGTGAATAGGTCAATTGATTGATTGTGACAGTATTACATTGTAAGATATGACTCAATTCCCATTGAAAAGCAAAGTAAAAGAAAAGTGTTTTAAGTCATTGACTCCAAGTGCCTTCAAAAAGTATTCATACCCCTTGACTTATTCCACATTTGTTGTGTTACGGCCTGAATTCAAAAATGGTTAAATATGTATTTGTTCTCTTCCAGCTACACACAATACCCCATAATGACATCACAATACCCCATAATGACATCACAATACCCCATAATAACATCACAATACCCCATAATGACATCACAATAACCCATAATGACATCACAATACCCCATAATGACAAAGTGACAAAGTGAAAACATGTTATTAGAAACGATTTTAAATGTATTGAAAATGAAATACAGAAATATCTCATTTAAGTAAAAAATTTAACTTGGCCGCAGAATAAAATTCACTGTCTTCTTGGTAAGCAATTCCAATGTAGATTTAGCCTTGTGTTTCAGGTTATTGTTCTGCTGAAATGTGAGTTCATCTCTCAGTGTCAGGTGCGAAGCAGATTGAACCAGGTTTTCCTCTAGGATTTTGCCTGTGATTAGCTCAATTTTGTTAATTTTTTATCCTGAAACACTCCCTAGTCTTTTAAAGGAAAACTCCACCAGAAAACGTTTTGTATTTGTTTCATTAGTCCATAATCGCAAAATGTTTTGCTTGTCAGTAATCACTTTTTCAAGATATGTTTGCTAGCTAGCTTTCCGCTGACAGGTTTTAGCTAGCTACAGAGGCTAGCTGCTGGACTTTGGACAAGTAAGCTAACGTTAGCTAGGTAATGTAGGACTGGTATTTGTAGGACTGGCATCTGGACGTGAGCTAGCTAACGTTAGCTATCTAGCTTCTTTGTTCGAGATCAGTTGTTGTTGTCTGGCTTGCGAATGGCTGAAGTCATTTGTGTAAAAACCCTTCCATAACCAAATATAGCTAGCTACCAAATCGTTGGTTCTTTAACGGACAGAAAATTAAAATGTGACAAGGATAAACATTTGATAAAAAATTGTTGCTCCTACAATCTTAGTCAATCTGACATTTTTTAAGTCGAACGGTCACTTTATGGTATAGTTTTAATCTGACGTCTAGAATTTGAGGTACAGAAAAAACGATGAAAACTCAATTAGTAATGACCCGGTTAAAAATCCGGTATTTGGTTTTCGTTAACAGCCGGACGGTTCATGATGAGAGAATGTGTTTGTGCACCTCCAATCAAGTTGATTTGCAAGTTGTCATCGACATCGGTGTCATATTGGCTTAGATATGATGGTAGAGATAATTGAATTTAACATTGAGCTTCAACCAACGCCATACTATAGTCGTGCCAATTCTTACGTAAGTACTATTCTGAAGTAATTTCAATGAATGGCTTTAGCAGAGACTCATACAGCAACACAATGATATTTCTTCGACTTAATAGGATCGAAAAGAGATTGTTTATTTCATGTAAGATGTGGCTTTTCAATACCATTTTATGTGTACCAGGACTTGAAGAAAAGGAACTGCAACAGATGTATTGGCCTGGGGGGGGGCATTCAGGCCTCTAGCTCACCTTAAATCACCTGTGGTGGTGACCGTTGTCCCTGGATGTTTCCTGAAGGGGTGGTGGAGAGAACGAGCTGCAGGGAGGCAGGGAGACTCTGCTGGCAGGGACACACGACAGATGGGCTGGTGTTCCCGATGTTCCTCTGATCTAGACAGGGAGAGGTGATGGGTCTTGGGTCTTAGCCTGTGGGAGAGAAACAAATAATGAGTTAGTAAAGATTTGCCATATTCCCAAAGCTTGAAGACGTGTGGAAGCCAGGAGCCAAAGTAAGTTCAAACTCAAGTTCAACGACTGTATTATAAAAAATAACCCGAATCTAAAGCATTTGACCTACAATTGTTTTGACATCTACTACTATGGTTAATAATGGAATCATGAGGTTTTCAGAGACATAGCATACAATTGTTTTGACATCTACTACTATGGTTAATAATGGAATCATGAGGTTTTCAGAGACATAGCATACAAAAGTTCTCTCTCTCTCCATCCATCCCATCTCCCTCTGTCCCTCTCCCTCCTCTTCCTCCCTCCCTCCCTCCCTCTCCCTCCTCTTTCTCCCTCCCTCCCTCTCCCTCCTCTTTCTCCCTCCCTCCCTCTCCCTCCTCTTTCTCCATCCATCCCATCTCCCTCTGTCCCTCTCTTTTCTTCCCCCCACCTTGCCTCTTCATCTTCCTCCCTCTCCCTCCTCTTCCTCCCTCCCTCTCCCTCCCTCCTTTTCCTCCATCCCTCTCCCCCTCTTCCTCCCTCTTCCTCCCTCCCTCCCTCTCCCTACCTCCTCTTCCTCCCTCTCCCATCACTCCTTCCCTACAGCCTCCATTACCTCAAGAGGCTCTTCTCCCTCCCTCCCTCCTCTTCTGTCCCTCCTTCCCTACAGCCTCCATTACCTCAAGAGGCTCCCCTCCCTCCCTCCCTCTCTCCCTCCCTCCCTCCCTCCCTCCCTCCTCTTCCCCCCTCCCTGCCTACAGCCTCCATTAACTCAAGAGGCTCCTCTCCCTCCCTCCTCTTCCTCCCTCTCCCTCCTCTTCCTCCCTCTTCCTCCTTTTCCTCCTCTCCTATCGTGAACACACTTTTCACCAGCATCACCTCCATATTGAGTAGTTTCTCAACAATGCATTGAGAGCCAGTTATTTCAGTGTCGTTAATGGAACACAGAGAAGGATCAGTGAAAAGAACAATGTTTGGTTAAAGCAGCAATCTTTCAAATTCTTTGCAGCGTTTGCTTTAGCCTAGCCTTCAGCGTTTACTTTAGCCTAGCCTTCAGCGTTTTGCTTTAGCCTAGCCTTCAGCGTTTACTTTAACCTAGCCTTCAGCATTTGCTTTAGCCTAGCCTTCAGCGTTTTGCTTTAGCCTAGCCTTCAGCGTTTACTTTAGCCTAGCCTTCAGCGTTTACTTTAGCCTAGCCTTCAGCGTTTTGCTTTAGCCTAGCCTTCAGCGTTTTGCTTTAGCCTAGCCTTCAGCGTTTTGCTTTAGCCTAGCCTTCAGCGTTTTGCTTTAGCCTATCCTTCAGCATTTTGCTTTAGCCTAGCCTTCAGCGTTTTGCTTTAGCCTAGCCTTCAGCGTTTTGCTTTAGCCTAGCCTTCAGCGTTTTGCTTTAGCCTAGCCTTCAGCGTTTGCTTTAGCCTAGCCTTCAGCATTTTGCTTTAGCCTAGCCTTCAGCGTTTTGCTTTAGCCTAGCCTTCAGCGTTTTGCTTTAGCCTAGCCTTCAGCGTTTTGCTTTAGCCTATTCTTCAGCGTTTGTGACTATTCAATTGGCTTCATTGCAACAGGTAAACTCAGTCAAGCACAGATACTGAATTTGCAATGATTTAGAACAGTGTTTGAACCAGGTCTAAGCAGACAGACACATGTCCCACATGGCACCTTATGTCCTACATAGTGCACTACTTTCAATGGGCCCTGGTCAACGGTAGTGGCCCTATGGTTCCGTTTGGGATGCAGCCGGGCTGTTTGTTGCCAGTCTCATTATATCCCTCTTAATTATTCACACACACACACACACATTATATCCCCCCGGTAATTATTCCAAGTGAGACAGACAGGGTTCAGGGTTCAGCGTTGAGCTCCTCTAACCTCCACTTTGTCGCTGTGATCTGAATCATGATCAAAACAACATTAAAATAAAAGAAAATGCTGTCCTGTTTTTTTTGTTTTGTTCTTTTTACCAAAAAATTAATTATTCATCGTTTTTGTTTTCCTTCAGATGTAGAGGTGGTGATGACGTGTCAGGGGGCCCAGGGCCGGGGGTGGAGAGAGAGAGAGGGGTGGGGGGTGTGTAGTGGTAGGAGTCTAACAACTGATGTGTGGACTTACAATGTCTGAAAACATCACTCATGATCTACACTAGTGATAGTTGAAATCTCTCTGCAGGGGGACAATTCAAATGAGAACAGTGTGTTCATTTAAAGCGAAGGTGAATCTCAATAATTGTGTATAATTTAAAATAAAGGGAATTGATGGGGTAACTGAAAGGCAAGACTGTAAATAACAATAGCTTTGTAACCGGGTAGAATGAAAAGTTATGCAGTAATGCCATCCAATCAGTACAGCACCTTATATAATTCAGGACCCAAAGTGGGACATGTAGTTTTCTCTGTAAAACAGGGTCATGTTCTGTAGTTCTCTCTGTCAAACAGGGTCATGTTCTGTAGTTCTCTCTGTCAAACAGGGTCATGTTCTGTAGTTCACTGTCAAACAGGGTCATGTTCTGTAGTTCCCTGTCAAACAGGGTCATGTTCTGTAGTTCCCTGTCAACCAGGGTCATGTTCTGTAGTTCTCTGTCAACCAGGGTCATGTTCTGTAGTTCTCTGTCAAACAGGGTCATGTTCTGTAGTTCTCTGTCAAACAGGGTCATGTTCTGTAGTTCTCTGTAAAACAGGGTCATGTTCTGTAGTTTTCTCTGTCAAACAGGGTGATGTTCTGTAGTTCTCTCTGTCAAACAGGGTCATGTTCTGTAGTTCTCTCTGTCAAACAGGGTCATGTTCTGTAGTTCTCTATCAAACAGGGTCATGTTCTGTAGTTCTCTATCAAACAGGGTCATGTTCTGTAGTTCTCTGTCAAACAGGGTCATGTTCTGTAGTTTTCTCTGTCAAACAGGGTCATGTTTTCTCTATAAAACAGGGTCATGTTTTCTCTATAAAACAGGGTCATGTTTTCTCTATAAAACAGGGTCATGTTTTCTCTATAAAACAGGGTCATGTTTTCTCTATAAAACAGGGTCTTGTTTTCTCTATAAAACAGGGTCATGTTTTCTCTATAAAACAGGGTCATGTTTTCTCTATAAAACAGGGTCATGTTTTCTCTATAAAACAGGGTCATGTTTTCTCTATAAAACAGGGTCATGTTTTCTCTATAAAACAGGGTCATGTTCTCTATAAAACAGGGTCATGTTTTCTCTATAAAACAGGGTCATGTTTTCTCTATAAAACAGGGTCATGTTTTCTCTATAAAACAGGGTCATGTTTTCTCTATAAAACAGGGTCATGTTCTCTATAAAACAGGGTCATGTTTTCTCTATAAAACAGGGTCATGTTTTCTCTATAAAACAGGGTCATGTTTTCTCTATAAAACAGGGTCATGTTTTCTCTATAAAACAGGGTCATGTTTTCTCTATAAAACAGGGTCACGTTCTTTGTGTTTGACTTCTATATATATAATAAACATAGTGCAGTGTGATATGAATCCCACTCATTGACAGGCCGTGTTAAAACTCAAGAAAGAACATTTATTCATATTTATATAGTGCCCTACTTTACAGGTCTGAGTCGCCGTCTCTAATGGCATCCTATCTGATATATAGTGCCCTACTTTACAGGTCTGAGTCGCCGTCTCTAATGGCATCCTATCTGATATATAGTGCCCTACTTTACAGGTCTGAGTCGCCGTCTCTAATGGCATCCTATCTGATATATAGTGCCCTACTTTACAGGTCTGAGTCGCCGTCTCTAATGGCATCCTATCTGATATATAGTGCCCTACTTTACAGGTCTGAGTCGCCGTCTCTAATGGCATCCTATCTGATATATAGTGCCCTACTTTACAGGTCTGAGTCGCCGTCTCTAATGGCATCCTATCTGATATATAGTGCCCTACTTTACAGGTCTGAGTCGCCGTCTCTAATGGCATCCTATCTGATATATAGTGCCCTACTTTACAGGTCTGAGTCGCCGTCTCTAATGGCATCCTATCTGATATATAGTGCCCTACTTTACAGGTCTGAGTCGCCGTCTCTAATGGCATCCTATCTGATATATAGTGCCCTACTTTACAGGTCTGAGTCGCCGTCTCTAATGGCATCCTATCTGATATATAGTGCCCTACTTTACAGGTCTGAGTCGCCGTCTCTAATGGCATCCTATCTGATATATAGTGCCCTACTTTACAGGTCTGAGTCGCCGTCTCTAATGGCATCCTATCTGATATATAGTGCCCTACTTTACAGGTCTGAGTCGCCGTCTCTAATGGCATCCTATCTGATATATAGTGCCCTACTTTACAGGTCTGAGTCGCCGTCTCTAATGGCATCCTATCTGATATATAGTGCCCTACTTTACAGGTCTGAGTCGCCGTCTCTAATGGCATCCTATCTGATATATAGTGCCCTACTTTACAGGTCTGAGTCGCCGTCTCTAATGGCATCCTATCTGATATATAGTGCCCTACTTTACAGGTCTGAGTCGACGTCTCTAATGGCATCCTATCTGATATATAGTGCCCTACTTTACAGGTCTGAGTCGACGTCTCTAATGGCATCCTATCTGATATATAGTGCCCTACTTTACAGGTCTGAGTCGACGTCTCTAATGGCATCCTATCTGATATATAGTGCCCTACTTTACAGGTCTGAGTCGCCGTCTCTAATGGCATCCTATCTGATATATAGTGCCCTACTTTACAGGTCTGAGTCGCCGTCTCTAATGGCATCCTATCTGATATATAGTGCCCTACTTTTGACCAGAGTCTGATATATAGTGCCCTAATTTTGACCGGAGTCTGATATATAGTGCCCTACTTTTGACCAGAGTCTGATATATAGTGCCCTATATAGTGCCCTACTTTTGACCAGAGTCTGATATATAGTGCCCTAATTTTGACCAGAGTCTGATACAGTGGGGAGAACAAGTATTTGATACCCTGCCGATTTTGCAGGTTTTCCTACTTACAAAGCATGTAGAGGTCTGTAAGTTTTATCATAGGTACATTGAAGGTACACTTCAACTGTGAGAGATACAACTCAAACAAAAATCCAGAAATTCACATTGTATGATTTTTAAGTAATTCATTTGCATTGTATTGCCTGACATAAGTATTTGATACACCAGAAAAGCAGAACTTAATATTTGGTACAGAAACAATTGTTTACAATTACAGAGATCATACGTTTCCTGTAGTTGTTGACCAGGTTTGCACACACTGCAGCAGGGATTTTGGCCCACTCCTCCATACAGACCTTCTCCAGATCTTTCAGGTTTCGGGGCTATCGCTGGGCAATACGGACTTTCAGCTCCCTCCAAAGATGTTCTATTGGGTTCAGGTCTGGAGACTTGCTAGGCCACTCCAGGACCTTGAGATGCTTCTTACGGAGCCACTCCTTAGTTTCCCTGTGTTTCGGGTCGTTGTCATGCTGGAAGACCCAGCCACGACCCATCTTCAATGCTCTTACTGAAGGAAGGAGGGTGTTGGCAAAGATCTCGCGATACATGGACCCATCATTCCTCCCCACAATACGGTGCAGTCATCCTGTCCCCTTTTCAGAAAAGCATCCCCTAAGAATGATGTTTCCACCTCCATGCTTCATGGTTGGGATGGTGTTCTTGGGGTTGTACTCATCCTTCTTCTTCCTCCAAACACGGCGAGTGGAGTTTAGACCAAAAAGCTCTATTTTTGTCTCATCAGACCACATGACCTTCTCCATTCCTCCACTGGATCATCCAGATGGTCATTGGCAAACTTCAGACGGGCCTGGACATGCGCTGGCTTTAGCAGGGGGACCTTGTGTGCGCTGCAGGATTTTAATCCATGACGGCGTAGTGTGTTACTAATGTTTTTCTTTGAGACTGTGGTCCCAGCTCTCTTCAGGTCATTGACCAGGTCCTGCCGTGTAGTTCTGGGCTGATCCCTCACCTTCCTCATGATCTTTGATGCCCCACGAGGTGAGATCTTGCATGGAGTCCCAGACCGAGGGTGATTGACCGACATCTTGAACTTCTTCCATTTTCTAATAATTGCGCCAACAGTTGTAGCCTTCTCACCAAGCTGCTTGCCTATTGTCCTGTAGCCCATCCCAGCCTTGTGCAGGTCTACAATTTTATCCCTGATGTCCTTACACAGCTCTCTGGTCTTGGCCATTGTGGAGAGGTTGGAGTCTGTTTGATTGAGTGTGTGGACAGGTGTCTTTTATACAGGTAACGAGTTCAAACAGGTGCAGTTAATACAGGTAATGAGTGGAGAACAGGAGGGCTTCTTAAAGAAAAACTAACAGGTCTGAGAGAGCCAGAATTCTTACTGGTTGGTAGGTGATCAAATACTTATGTCATGCAATAAAATGCAAATTAATTACTTAAAAATCATACAATGTGATTTTCTGGATTTTTGTATTAGATTCCGTCTCTCACAGTTGAAGTGTACCTATGATAAAACTTACAGACCTCTACATGCTTTGTAGTAGGAAAGTAGGAAAACCTGCAAAATTGGCAGTATTTCAAATACTTGTTATATATAGTGCACTACTTTTGACCAGAGTCCTATGGTCTAATATATAGTGCCCTACTTTTGACCAGAGTCCTATGGTCTGATATATAGTGCCCTACTTTTGACCAGAGTCTGATATATAGTGCCCTACTTTTGACCAGAGACCCATGGTCTGATATATAGTGCCCTACTTTTGACCAGAGTCCTATGGTCTGATATATAGTGCCCTACTTTTGACCAGAGACCCATGGTCTGATATATAGTGCCCTACTTTTGACCAGAGTCCTATGGTCTAATATATAGTGCCCTACTTTTGACCAGAGTCCTATGGTCTGATATATAGTGCCCTACTTTTGACCAGAGTCTGATATATAGTGCCCTACTTTTGACCAGAGACCCATGGTCTGATATATAGTGCCCTACTTTTGACCAGAGTCCTATGGTCTGATATATAGTGCCCTACTTTTGACCAGAGACCCATGGTCTGATATATAGTGCCCTACTTTTGACCAGAGTCCTATGGTCTGATATATAGTGCCCTACTTTTGACCAGAGTCCTATGGTCTGATATATAGTGCCCTACTTTTGACCAGAGTCCTATGGTCTGAAATATAGTGCCCTACTTTTGACCAGAGTCCTATGGTCTGATATATAGTGCCCTACTTTTGACCAGAGACCCATGGTCTGATATATAGTGCCCTACTTTTGACCAGAGTCCTATGGTCTAATATATAGTGCCCTACTTTTGACCAGAGTCTGATATATAGTGCCCTACTTTTGACCAGAGACCCATGGTCTGATATAGAGTGCCCTACTTTTGACCAGAGTCCTACGGTCTGATATATAGTGCCCTACTTTTGACCAGAGTCCTATGGTCTGATATATAGTGCCCTACTTTTGACCAGAGTCCTATGGTCTGATATATAGTGCCCTACTTTTGACCAGAGTCTGATATATAGTGCCCTACTTTTTGACCAGAGTCCTAGGGTCTGATATATAGTTGCCTACTTTTGACCAGAGTCCTATGGTCTGATACATAGTGCCCTACTTTTGACCAGAGTCTGATATATTGTGCCCTACTTTTGACCAGAGTCCTAGGGTCTGATATATTGTGCCCTACTTTTGACCAGAGTCTGATATATAGTGCCCTACTTTTGACCAGAGTCCTATGGTCTGATATATAGTGCCCTACTTTTGACCAGAGTCCCATGGTCTGATATATAGTGCCATACTTTTGACCAGAGTCCTATGGTCTGATATATAGTGCCCTACTTTTGACCAGAGTCCTATGGTCTGATATATAGTGCCCTACTTTTGACCAGAGTCCTATGGTCTGATATATAGTGCCCTACTTTTGACCAGAGTCTGATATATATGCCCTACTTTTGACCAGTCTGATATATAGTGCCCTACTTTTGACCAGAGTCTGATATATAGTGCCCTACTTTTGACCAGTCTGATATAGTGCCCTACTTTTGACCAGAGTCTGATATATAGTGCCCTACTTTTGACCAGAGTCC
Source organism: Oncorhynchus kisutch (assembly GCF_002021735.2). Classification (NCBI taxonomy): domain Eukaryota; kingdom Metazoa; phylum Chordata; class Actinopteri; order Salmoniformes; family Salmonidae; genus Oncorhynchus; species Oncorhynchus kisutch. The sequence goes on from NC_034183.2 coordinate 2,827,365, forward strand.
TAGGGTCTGATATATAGTGCCCTACTCTTGACCAGAGTCTGATACATAGTGCCCTACTTTTGACCAGAGTCTGATATATAGTGCCCTACTTTTGACCAAAGTCCTATGGTCTGATATATAGTGCCCTACTTTTGACCAGAGTCTGATATATAGTGCCCTACTTTTGACCAGTCTGATATATAGTGCCCTACTTTTGACCAGAGTCTGATATATAGTGCCCTACTTTTGACCAGTCTGATATAGTGCCCTACTTTTGACCAGAGTCTGATATATAGTGCCCTACTTTTGACCAGAGTCCTAGGGTCTGATATATAGTGCCCTACTCTTGACCAGAGTCTGATACATAGTGCCCTACTTTTGACCAGAGTCTGATATATAGTGCCCTACTTTTGACCAAAGTCCTATGGTCTGATATATAGTGCCCTACTTTTGACCAGAGTCTGATATATAGTGCCCTACTTTTGACCAGAGTCTGATATATAGTGCCCTACTTTTGACCAGTCTGATATATAGTGCCCTACTTTTGACCAGTCTGATACATAGTGCCCTACTTTTGACCAGTCTGATACATAGTGCCCTACTCTTGACCAGAGTCCTAGGGTCTGATATATAGTGCCCTACTTTTGACCAGAGTCCTATGGTCTGATATATAGTGCCCTACTTTTGACCAGTCTGATATATAGTGCCCTACTTTTGACCAGAGTCTGATATATTGTGCCCTACTTTTGACCAGTCTGATATATAGTGCCCTACTCTTGACCAGAGTCTGATATATAGTGCCCTACTTTTGACCAGTCTGATATATAGTGCCCTACTTTTGACCAGAGTCTGATATATAGTGCCCTACTTTTGACCAGAGTCTGATATATAGTGCCCTACTTTTGACCAGAGTCTGATATATAGTGCCCTACTTTTGACCAGTCTGATACATAGTGCCCTACTCTTGACCAGAGTCCCATGGTCTGATATATAGTGCCCTACTTTTGACCAGAGTCCTATGGTCTGATATATAGTGCCCTACTCTTGACCAGAGTCCTAGGGTCTGATATATAGTGCCCTACTTTTGACCAGAGTCCTATGGTCTGATATATAGTGCCCTACTTTTGACCAGTCTGATATATAGTGCCCTACTTTTGACCAGAGTCTGATATATTGTGCCCTACTTTTGACCAGTCTGATATATAGTGCCCTACTCTTGACCAGAGTCTGATATATAGTGCCCTACTTTTGACCAGTCTGATATATAGTGCCCTACTTTTGACCAGAGTCTGATATATAGTGCCCTACTTTTGACCAGAGTCTGATATATAGTGCCCTACTTTTGCCCAGAGTCTGATATATAGTGCCCTACTTTTGACCAGTCTGATACATAGTGCCCTACTTTTGACCAGAGTCTGATATATAGTGCCCTACTTTTGACCAGTCTGATATATAGTGCCCTACTTTTGACCAGAGTCTGATATATAGTGCCCTACTTTTGACCAGAGTCTGATATATAGTGCCCTACTTTTGACCAGAGTCTGATATATAGTGCCCTACTCTTGACCAGAGTCTGATACATAGTGCCCTACTTTTGACCAGAGTCTGATATATAGTGCCCTACTTTTGACCAGTCTGATATAGTGCCCTACTTTTGACCAGAGTCTGATATATAGCGCCCTACTTTTGACCAGAGTCTGATACAGTGCCCTACTTTTGACCAGAGTCTGATATATAGTGCCCTACTTTTGACCAGAGTCTGATATATAGTGCCCTATATAGTGCCCTACTTTTGACCAGAGTCTGATATATAGTGCCCTATATAGTGCCCTACCTTTGACCAGAGTCTGATATATAGTGCCCTACTTTTGACCAGAGTCTGATATATAGTGCCCTATATAGTGCCCTACTTTTGACCAGAGTCTGATACATAGTGCCCTACTTTTGACCAGAGTCTGATATATAGTGCCCTACTATTGACCAGAGTCTGATATATAGTGCCCTACTATTGACCAGAGTCTGATATATAGTGCCCTATATAGTGCCCTACTTTTGACCAGAGTCTGATATATAGTGCCCTATATAGTGCCCTACTTTTGACCAGAGTCTGATATATAGTGCCCTACTTTTGACCAGTCTGATACATAGTGCCCTACTTTTGACCAGTATGATACATAGTGCCCTACTCTTGACCAGAGTCCTAGGGTCTGATATATAGTGCCCTACTTTTGACCAGAGTCCTATGGTCTGATATATAGTGCCCTACTTTTGACCAGTCTGATATATAGTGCCCTACTTTTGACCAGAGTCTGATATATTGTGCCCTACTTTTGACCAGTCTGATATATAGTGCCCTACTCTTGACCAGAGTCTGATATATAGTGCCCTACTTTTGACCAGTCTGATATATAGTGCCCTACTTTTGACCAGAGTCTGATATATAGTGCCCTACTTTTGACCAGAGTCTGATATATAGTGCCCTACTTTTGCCCAGAGTCTGATATATAGTGCCCTACTTTTGACCAGTCTGATACATAGTGCCCTACTCTTGACCAGAGTCCCATGGTCTGATATATAGTGCCCTACTTTTGACCAGAGTCCTATGGTCTGATATATAGTGCCCTACTCTTGACCAGAGTCCTAGGGTCTGATATATAGTGCCCTACTTTTGACCAGAGTCCTATGGTCTGATATATAGTGCCCTACTTTTGACCAGTCTGATATATAGTGCCCTACTTTTGACCAGAGTCTGATATATTGTGCCCTACTTTTGACCAGTCTGATATATAGTGCCCTACTCTTGACCAGAGTCTGATATATAGTGCCCTACTTTTGACCAGTCTGATATATAGTGCCCTACTTTTGACCAGTCTGATACATAGTGCCCTACTTTTGACCAGAGTCTGATATATAGTGCCCTACTTTTGACCAGTCTGATATATAGTGCCCTACTTTTGACCAGAGTCTGATATATAGTGCCCTACTTTTGACCAGAGTCTGATATATAGTGCCCTACTTTTGACCAGAGTCTGATATATAGTGCCCTACTCTTGACCAGAGTCTGATACATAGTGCCCTACTTTTGACCAGAGTCTGATATATAGTGCCCTACTTTTGACCAGTCTGATATATAGTGCCCTACTTTTGACCAGAGTCTGATATATAGTGCCCTACTTTTGACCAGAGTCTGATACAGTGCCCTACTTTTGACCAGAGTCTGATATATAGTGCCCTACTTTTGACCAGAGTCTGATATATAGTGCCCTATATAGTGCCCTACTTTTGACCAGAGTCTGATATATAGTGCCCTATATAGTGCCCTACTTTTGACCAGAGTCTGATATATAGTGCCCTACTTTTGACCAGAGTCTGATATATAGTGCCCTATATAGTGCCCTACTTTTGACCAGAGTCTGATACATAGTGCCCTACTTTTGACCAGAGTCTGATATATAGTGCCCTACTTTTGACCAGAGTCTGATATATAGTGCCCTATATAGTGCCCTACTTTTGACCAGAGTCTGATATATAGTGCCCTATATAGTGCCCTACTTTTGACCAGAGTCTGATATATAGTGCCCTACTTTTGACCAGAGTCTGATATATAGTGCCCTATATAGTGCCCTACTTTTGACCAGAGTCTGATACATAGTGCCCTACTCTTGACCAGAGTCTGATATATAGTGCCCTACTTATGACCAGAGTCTGATATATAGTGCCCTATATAGTGCCCTACTCTTGACCAGAGTCTGATACATAGTGCCCTACTTTTGACCAGAGTCTGATATATAGTGCCCTACTTTTGACCAGAGTCTGATATATAGTGCCCTACTTTTGACCAGTCTGATATATAGTGCCCTACTTTTGACCGGAGTCTGATATATAGTGCCCTATATAGTGCCCTACTCTTGACCAGAGTCTGATATATAGTGCCCTATATAGTGCCCTACTTTTGACCAGAGTCTGATATATAGTGCCCTATATAGTGCCCTACTCTTGACCAGAGTCTGATACATAGTGCCCTACTTTTGACCAGAGTCTGATATATAGTGCCCTATATAGTGCCCTACTCTTGACCAGAGTCTGATATATAGTGCCCTATATAGTGCCCTACTCTTGACCAGAGTCTGATATATAGTGCCCTACTTTTGACCAGAGTCTGATATATAGTGCCCTATATAGTGCCCTACTCTTGACCAGAGTCTGATATATAGTGCCCTACTCTTGACCAGAGTCTGATACATAGTGCCCTACTTTTGACCAGAGTCTGATATATAGTGCCCTATATAGTGCCCTACTCTTGACCAGAGTCTGATATATAGTGCCCTACTTTTGACCAGAGTCTGATATATAGTGCCCTATATAGTGCCCTACTCTTGACCAGAGTCTGATATATTGTGCCCTACTTTTGACCAGTCTGATATATAGCGCCCTACTTTTGACCAGAGTCTGATATATTGTGCCCTACTTTTGACCAGTCTGATATATAGCGCCCTACTTTTGACCAGAGTCTGATATATAGCGCCCTACTTTTGACCAGTCTGATATATAGTGCCCTACTTTTGACCAGTCTGATATATAGTGCCCTACTTTTGACCGGAGTCTGATATATAGTGCCCTATATAGTGCCCTACTCTTGACCAGAGTCTGATATATAGTGCCCTATATAGTGCCCTACTTTTGACCAGAGTCTGATATATAGTGCCCTATATAGTGCCCTACTTTTGACCAGAGTCTGATATATAGTGCCCTATATAGTGCCCTACTTTTGACCAGAGTCTGATATATAGTGCCCTATATAGTGCCCTACTTTTGACCAGAGTCTGATATATAGTGCCCTACTTTTGACCAGTCTGATATATAGTGCCCTACTTTTGACCAGTCTGATACATAGTGCCCTACTTTTGACCAGTCTGATACATAGTGCCCTACTCTTGACCAGAGTCCTAGGGTCTGATATATAGTGCCCTACTTTTGACCAGAGTCCTATGGTCTGATATATAGTGCCCTACTTTTGACCAGTCTGATATATAGTGCCCTACTTTTGACCAGAGTCTGATATATTGTGCCCTACTTTTGACCAGTCTGATATATAGTGCCCTACTCTTGACCAGAGTCTGATATATAGTGCCCTACTTTTGACCAGTCTGATATATAGTGCCCTACTTTTGACCAGAGTCTGATATATAGTGCCCTACTTTTGACCAGAGTCTGATATATAGTGCCCTACTTTTGACCAGAGTCTGATATATAGTGCCCTACTTTTGACCAGTCTGATACATAGTGCCCTACTCTTGACCAGAGTCCCATGGTCTGATATATAGTGCCCTACTTTTGACCAGAGTCCTATGGTCTGATATATAGTGCCCTACTCTTGACCAGAGTCCTAGGGTCTGATATATAGTGCCCTACTTTTGACCAGAGTCCTATGGTCTGATATATAGTGCCCTACTTTTGACCAGTCTGATATATAGTGCCCTACTTTTGACCAGAGTCTGATATATTGTGCCCTACTTTTGACCAGTCTGATATATAGTGCCCTACTCTTGACCAGAGTCTGATATATAGTGCCCTACTTTTGACCAGTCTGATATATAGTGCCCTACTTTTGACCAGAGTCTGATATATAGTGCCCTACTTTTGACCAGAGTCTGATATATAGTGCCCTACTTTTGCCCAGAGTCTGATATATAGTGCCCTACTTTTGACCAGTCTGATACATAGTGCCCTACTTTTGACCAGAGTCTGATATATAGTGCCCTACTTTTGACCAGTCTGATATATAGTGCCCTACTTTTGACCAGAGTCTGATATATAGTGCCCTACTTTTGACCAGAGTCTGATATATAGTGCCCTACTTTTGACCAGAGTCTGATATATAGTGCCCTACTCTTGACCAGAGTCTGATACATAGTGCCCTACTTTTGACCAGAGTCTGATATATAGTGCCCTACTTTTGACCAGTCTGATATAGTGCCCTACTTTTGACCAGAGTCTGATATATAGCGCCCTACTTTTGACCAGAGTCTGATACAGTGCCCTACTTTTGACCAGAGTCTGATATATAGTGCCCTACTTTTGACCAGAGTCTGATATATAGTGCCCTATATAGTGCCCTACTTTTGACCAGAGTCTGATATATAGTGCCCTATATAGTGCCCTACCTTTGACCAGAGTCTGATATATAGTGCCCTACTTTTGACCAGAGTCTGATATATAGTGCCCTATATAGTGCCCTACTTTTGACCAGAGTCTGATACATAGTGCCCTACTTTTGACCAGAGTCTGATATAGTGCCCTACTATTGACCAGAGTCTGATATATAGTGCCCTACTATTGACCAGAGTCTGATATATAGTGCCCTATATAGTGCCCTACTTTTGACCAGAGTCTGATATATAGTGCCCTATATAGTGCCCTACTTTTGACCAGAGTCTGATATATAGTGCCCTACTTTTGACCAGTCTGATACATAGTGCCCTACTTTTGACCAGTATGATACATAGTGCCCTACTCTTGACCAGAGTCCTAGGGTCTGATATATAGTGCCCTACTTTTGACCAGAGTCCTATGGTCTGATATATAGTGCCCTACTTTTGACCAGTCTGATATATAGTGCCCTACTTTTGACCAGAGTCTGATATATTGTGCCCTACTTTTGACCAGTCTGATATATAGTGCCCTACTCTTGACCAGAGTCTGATATATAGTGCCCTACTTTTGACCAGTCTGATATATAGTGCCCTACTTTTGACCAGAGTCTGATATATAGTGCCCTACTTTTGACCAGAGTCTGATATATAGTGCCCTACTTTTGCCCAGAGTCTGATATATAGTGCCCTACTTTTGACCAGTCTGATACATAGTGCCCTACTCTTGACCAGAGTCCCATGGTCTGATATATAGTGCCCTACTTTTGACCAGAGTCCTATGGTCTGATATATAGTGCCCTACTCTTGACCAGAGTCCTAGGGTCTGATATATAGTGCCCTACTTTTGACCAGAGTCCTATGGTCTGATATATAGTGCCCTACTTTTGACCAGTCTGATATATAGTGCCCTACTTTTGACCAGAGTCTGATATATTGTGCCCTACTTTTGACCAGTCTGATATATAGTGCCCTACTCTTGACCAGAGTCTGATATATAGTGCCCTACTTTTGACCAGTCTGATATATAGTGCCCTACTTTTGACCAGTCTGATACATAGTGCCCTACTTTTGACCAGAGTCTGATATATAGTGCCCTACTTTTGACCAGTCTGATATATAGTGCCCTACTTTTGACCAGAGTCTGATATATAGTGCCCTACTTTTGACCAGAGTCTGATATATAGTGCCCTACTTTTGACCAGAGTCTGATATATAGTGCCCTACTCTTGACCAGAGTCTGATACATAGTGCCCTACTTTTGACCAGAGTCTGATATAT
>NC_034183.2:2839773-2854773 GCF_002021735.2 Oncorhynchus kisutch
ATCCAGTCCCCTGGGTCAGCAACCTTCCAGTCCCCTGGGTCAGCAACCTTCCAGTCCCCTGGGCCAGTAACCATCCAGTCCCCTGGGCCAGTAACCATCCAGTCCCCTGGGCCAGTAACCATCCAGTCCCCTGGGTCAGCAACCATCCAGTCCCCTGGGCCAGTAACCATCCAGTCCCCTGGATCAGTAACCTTCCAGTCCCCTGGGTCAGTAACCATCCAGTCCCCTGGGCCAGTAACCATCCAGTCCCCTGGATCAGTAACCTTCCAGTCCCCTGGGCCAGTAACCATCCAGTCCCCTGGGCCAGTAACCGTCCAGTCCCCTGGGTCAGTAACCATCCAGTCCCCTGGGTCAGTAACCATCCAGTCCCCTGGATCAGCAACCATCCAGTCCCCTGGGCCAGCAACCATCCAGTCCCCTGGGCCAGTAACCATCCAGTCCCCTGGGTCAGTAACCGTCCAGTCCCCTGGGTCAGTAACCTTCCAGTCCCCTGGGTCAGTAACCATCCAGTCCCCTGGGTCAGTAACCATCCAGTCCCCTGGGTCAGTAACCTTCCAGTCCCCTGGGTCAGTAACCATCCAGTCCCCTGGGTCAGTAACCATCCAGTCCCCTGGGTCAGTAACCATCCAGTCCCCTGGGCCAGTAACCATCCAGTCCCCTGGGCCAGTAACCATCCAGTCCCCTGGGTCAGTAACCATCCAGTCCCCTGGGCCAGTAACCATCCAGTCCCCTGGGTCAGTAACCATCCAGTCCCCTGGGTCAGTAACCTTCCAGTCCCCTGGGTCAGTAACCATCCAGTCCCCTGGGTCAGTAACCTTCCAGTCCCCTGGGTCAGTAACCATCCAGTCCCCTGGGTCAGTAACCATCCAGTCCCCTGGGTCAGTAACCTTCCAGTCCCCTGGGTCAGCAACCGTCCAGTCCCCTGGGCCAGTAACCATCCAGTCCCCTGGGTCAGTAACCATCCAGTCCCCTGGGTCAGTAACCATCCAGTCCCCTGGGCCAGTAACCATCCAGTCCCCTGGGTCAGCAACCTTCCAGTCCCCTGGGCCAGTAACCATCCAGTCCCCTGGGTCAGTAACCATCCAGTCCCCTGGGTCAGTAACCATCCAGTCCCCTGGGTCAGTAACCATCCAGTCCCCTGGGTCAGTAACCATCCAGTCCCCTGGGCCAGTAACCATCCAGTCCCCTGGGCCAGTAACCATCCAGTCCCCTGGGTCAGTAACCATCCAGTCCCCTGGGTCAGTAACCATCCAGTCCCCTGGGCCAGTAACCATCCAGTCCCCTGGGTCAGTAACCATCCAGTCCCCTGGGTCAGTAACCATCCAGTCCCCTGGGCCAGTAACCATCCAGTCCCCTGGGCCAGTAACCATCCAGTCCCCTGGGCCAGTAACCATCCAGTCCCCTGGGTCAGTAACCATCCAGTCCCCTGGGTCAGTAACCATCCAGTCCCCTGGGTCAGTAACCATCCAGTCCCCTGGGTCAGTAACCATCCAGTCCCCTGGGCCAGTAACCATCCAGTCCCCTGGGTCAGTAACCATCCAGTCCCCTGGGTCAGTAACCATCCAGTCCCCTGGGTGAGCAACCATCCAGTCCCCTTGGTCAGTAACCATCCAGTCCCCTGGGTCAGCAACCATCCAGTCCCCTGGGTCAGCAACCATCCAGTCCCCTGGGCCAGTAACCATCCAGTCCCCTGGGTCAGTAACCATCCAGTCCCCTGGGTCAGTAACCATCCAGTCCCCTGGGCCAGTAACCATCCAGTCCCCTGGGTCAGCAACCATCCAGTCCCCTGGGTCAGCAACCTTCCAGTCCCCTGGGTCAGTAACCATCCAGTCCCCTGGGTCAGTAACCATCCAGTCCCCTGGGTCAGTAACCTTCCAGTCCTCTGGGTCAGTAACCGTCCAGTCCCCTGGGTCAGTAACCGTCCAGTCTCCTGGGTCAGCAACCTTCCAGTCCCCTGGGTCAGTAACCTTCCAGTCCTCTGGGTCAGTAACCTTCCAGTCCCCTGGGCCAGTAACCATCCAGTCCCCTGGGTCAGCAACCATCCAGTCCCCTGGGTCAGCAACCTTCCAGTCCCCTGGGTCAGTAACCATCCAGTCCCCTGGGTCAGTAACCATCCAGTCCCCTGGGTCAGTAACCTTCCAGTCCTCTGGGTCAGTAACCTTCCAGTCCCCTGGGTCAGTAACCGTCCAGTCTCCTGGGTCAGCAACCTTCCAGTCCCCTGGGTCAGTAACCTTCCAGTCCCCTGGGTCAGCAACCTTCCAGTCCCCTGGGTCAGTAACCATCCAGTCCCCTGGATCAGTAACCTTCCAGTCCCCTGGGTCAGTAACCATCCAGTCCCCTGGATCAGTAACCGTCCAGTCCCCTGGGCCAGTAACCGTCCAGTCCCCTGGGTCAGTAACTGTCCAGTCCCCTGGGTCAGCAACCTTCCAGTCCCCTGGGTCAGCAACCTTCCAGTCCCCTGGGTCAGCAACCTTCCAGTCCCCTGGGTCAGCAACCTTCCAGTCCCCTGGGTCAGTAACCTTTCAGTCCCCTGGATCAGTAACCTTCCAGTCCCCTGGGTCAGTAACCATCCAGTCCCCTGGGTCAGCAACCTTCCAGTCCCCTGGGTCAGCAACCTTCCAGTCCCCTGGATCAGTAACCTTCCAGTCCCCTGGATCAGTAACCTTCCAGTCCCCTGGGTCAGTAACCATCCAGTCCCCTGGGTCAGCAACCTTCCAGTCCCCTGGGTCAGCAACCTTCCAGTCCCCTGGATCAGCAACCTTCCAGTCCCCTGGGTCAGCAACCTTCCAGTCCCCTGGATCAGTAACCTTCCAGTCCCCTGGGTCAGTAACCATCCAGTCCCCTGGGTCAGCAACCTTCCAGTCCCCTGGGTCAGTAACCTTTCAGTCCCCTGGATCAGTAACCTTCCAGTCCCCTGGGTCAGTAACCGTCCTGTCCCATGGGTAAGTAGCCGTCCAGTCCCCTGGGTCAGCAACCGTCCAGTCCCCTGGGTCAGCAACCTTCCAGTCCCCTGGGTCAGTAACCATCCAGTCCCCTGGGTCAGTAATCATCCAGTCCCCTGGGTCAGCAACCTTCCAGTCCCCTGGGTCAGTAATCATCCAGTCCCCTGGGTCAGCAACCTTCCAGTCCCCTGGGTCAGTAATCATCCAGTCCCCTGCCGTGCATCAACTGAACTGACTGTTTCCTTCCTTCGACAAACAGAACAGTGTTACATCAGATCTTTCTTATTGATCTTAATGAGTTGTTTGACTAATTAGTCTACTCTTAGACGTTGTAAAACTGGTAATGGTGACATGTTGGCTTCATTGACTCAGAGTCCTGTTACTTTTGGACCGAGATAGAAACTACTGTATGTCGAATTAACAGAATGCACCGAGATGTCTGACAGAACAGAACACAATAAATAGCAGAACAACTATAACAGGGTTGTCAAGAATTGTTACACAACTTACACAATTAGCTTTGGACCTTTTTTTGCACTGACTCTATGCATACTCACACATACTGACTCTATGCATACTCACACATACTGACTCTATGCATACTCACACATACTGACTCTATGCATACTCACACATACTGACTCTATGCATACTCACACATACTGACTCTATGCATACTCACACATACTGACTCTATGCATACTCACACATACTGACTCTATGCATACTCACACATACTGACTCTATGCATACTCACACATACTGACTCTATGCATACTCACACATACTGACTCTATGCATACTCACACATACTGACTCTATGCATACTCACACATACTGACTCTATGCACACTCACACATACTGACTCTATGCATACTCACACATACTGACTCTATGCATACTCACACATACTGACTCTATGCATACTCACACATACTGACTCTATGCACACTCACACATACTGACTCTATGCATACTCACACATACTGACTCTATGCATACTCACACATACTGACACGCCAACACACTCACACACACCAACACACTCACACATACTGACACGCCAACACACTCACACACACCAACACACTCACACATACTGACACGCCAACACACTCACACATACTGACACGCCAACACACTCACACATACTGACACGCCAACACACTCACACATACTGACACACCAACACACCAACACATACTGACACACAAACACATACTGACACACCAACACACCAACACACCAACACATACTGACACACCAACACACCAACACATACTGACACACCAACACACCAACACATACTGACACACCAACACACCAACACATACTGACACACCAACACACCAACACATACTGACACACCAACACACCAACACACCAACACATACTGACACACCAACACATACTGACACACCAACACATACTGACACACCAACACATACTGACACTTTGTATTCAGGACATAAAGTTAAATTCTTTACTGACACACCAACACATACTGACACACCAACACATACTGACACACCAACACATACTGACACACCAACACACTCACACATACTGACACACCAACACACCAACACATACTGACACACCAACACACCAACACACCAACACATACTGACACACCAACACATACTGACACACCAACACACCAACACATACTGACACACCAACACACCAACACACCAACACATACTGACACACCAACACATACTGACACACCAACACACCAACACATACTGACACACCAACACATACTGACACACCAACACACTCACACATACTGACACACCAACACACCAACACATACTGACACACCAACACACCAACACACCAACACATACTGACACACCAACACATACTGACACACCAACACATACTGACACTTTGTATTCAGGACATAAAGTTAAATTCTTTACTGACACACCAACACATACTGACACACCAACACATACTGACACTTTGTATTCAGGACATAAAGTTAAATTCTTTACTGACACACCAACACATACTGACACACCAACACATACTGACACACCAACACATACTGACACACCAACACATACTGACACACCAACACATACTGACACACAACACATACTGACACACCAACACATACTGACACACCAACACATACTGACACTTTGTATTCAGGACATAAAGTTAAATTCTTTACTGACACACCAACACATACTGACACACCAACACATACTGACACACCAACACATACTGACACACCAACACATACTGACACACCAACACATACTGACACACCAACACATACTGACACACCAACACATACTGACACACCAACACATACTGACACACCAACACATACTGACACACCAACACATACTGACACACCAACACATACTGACACACCAACACATACTGACACACCAACACATACTGACACTTTGTATTCAGGACATAAAGTTAAATTCTTTACTGACACACCAACACATACTGACACACCAACACATACTGACACTTTGTATTCAGGACATAAAGTTAAATTCTTTACTGACACACCAACACATACTGACACACCAACACATACTGACACACCAACACATACTGACACACCAACACATACTGACACACCAACACATACTGACACACCAACACATACTGACACACCAACACATACTGACACACCAACACATACTGACACTTTGTATTCAGGACATAAAGTTAAATTCTTTGCCACATTTTGTGTCGTATTTACTTTACCGCCTTGTTGCAAACAGGAGGTAAGTTTTGGAAAATGTTTATTCTGTACAAGCTTCCTTCTTTTCACTCTGTCATTTAGGTTAGTATTGTGGAGTAACTACAATGTTGTTGATCCATCCTCAGTTTTCTCCTGTCACAGCCATTAAACTCTTAACTGTTTAATGGTCACCATTGGCCTCATGGTAAAATCTCTGAGAGGTTTCCTTCCTCTCCGGCAACTGAGTTAGGAAGGACGCCTGTATCTTTGTAGTGACTGGGTGTATTGATAACGTGCAATTAATAACTTCACTATGCTCAAAGGGATATTCAATGTCTGTTTTTAATTTGTACCCATCTCCCAAAAGGTGCCCTTTTCGAAACATTGGAATACCTCCCTGGTCTTTGTGGTTGAATCTGTGTTTGAAATGCACTGAGGGACTGAGAGGCCTTGTAGATAAGTGTATGTGTGGGGTAAAGAGATGAGGTGGTCATAAAAAAAATTATCTTAATTAAACACTATTATTGCACAGAGTGAGTCTATGCAACTTATTATGTGACTTGTTAAGCACATTTTTACTCCTGAACTAATTTCGGCTCCTTTACCATAACAAAGGGGTTGAATACTGATTGACTCGAGACATTTCAGCTTCTCATTTTTATTAGCCTAATTTGTAAAAAAATATATATATTTCAAGACGTAATTCCACTTGACATTAAGGGGTATTGTGTTTAGGCCAGTGACAAAATATCTCAATGTAATCCATTTTAAACTCAGGATTTAACACAACAATGTGAAAACAGTCAAAGGGTGTGAATACTCTCTGAATATGTACATATTACCTCAACCACTTCGTACCCCTGCATAATGTCTCGGTACCTACATGTACATATTACCTCAACCACCTCGTACCCCTGCATAATGTCTCGCTACCTATATATTACCTCATTTACCAACACTGATTCTACTCTGTGTATTATCTATCCTGATTGCCTAGTCAGTTTTCTCCCCGCCTACGTGTACCTATTACCTCAACCACTTCGTACCCCTGCATAATGTCTCGGTACCTACATGTACATATTACCTCAACCACCTCGTACCCCTGCATAATGTCTCGCTACCTATATATTACCTCATTTACCAACACTGATTCTACTCTGTGTATTATCTATCCTGATTGCCTAGTCAGTTTTCTCCCTGCCTACGTGTACCTATTACCTCAACCACTTCGTACCCCTGCATAATGTCTCGGTACCTACATGTACATATCACCTCAACCACCTCGTACCCCTGCACAATGTCTCGGTACCTACATGTACATATTACCTCAACCACCTCGTACCCCTGCACAATGTCTCGATACCCCTACCTACATGTACATATTACCTCAACCACCTCGTACCCCTGCACAATGTCTCGGTACCCCTACCTACATGTACATATTACCTCAACCACCTCGTACCCCTGCACAATGTCTCGGTACCCCTACCTACATGTACATATTACCTCAACCACCTCGTACCCCTGCATAATGTCTCGGTACCTACATGTACATATTACCTCAACCACCTCGTACCCCTGCACAATGTCTCGGTACCCCTACCTACATGTACATATTACCTCAACCACCTCGTACCCCTGCACAATGTCTCGGTACCCCTACCTACATGTACATATTACCTCAACCACCTCGTACCCCTGCACAATGTCTCTGTCACGAACCCCGCTTCCTGAGTCTGTGTTTGCCTGTGTTTCTGTCCTGGAGTGTGTTTCCGGTGTCCTGGAACGCACCCTGTCTGGTTGCCGGGCAGATTAGCTTGTTGGGAGATCGATGTTCACCCGCACCTGTATCCCATCAGTAATCTGCACACCTGTCCTGATCATCACCTCTCCCCTTCAAAAGCTCTGACCTGACATCCATTCCCTGCCGGATCGTTAGCCATGAACAGTATGTTGTGCCATAGTATCAGCCTCAAGTTGGATAGAATTTGTTTTGTACGTCTTGCTTGCCTTCAACTTACCTCCGTTTGTTCTGTCTTCAGTTACTCACCCGGATCATTTACCCCATTCCCGCCTGGTCATCGGAGGATTCCGCTTCCCCATTGGATCCACCTATTTACTCCCATCAACTCACCACCGCTGCCCGCTACGCCACCTGGATGTATCTACCCACTCACATTCACTTGTAAATAAATACTCAAATTCTTCCTACTCTCCTTGTCCTGGTCTGCTTCTGGGTTCGATTTTGAAGAAACGTGACAGTCTCGGTACCCCTACCTACATGTACATATTACCTCAACCACCTCGTACCCCTGCACAACGTCTCGGTACCCCTACCTACATGTACATATTACCTCAACCACCTCGTACCCCTGCATAATGTCTCGGTACCCCTACCTACATGTACATATTACCTCAACCACCTCGTACCTCTGCATAATGCCTCGGTACCCCTACCTACATGTACATATTACCTCAACCACCTCGTACCCCTACCTACATGTACATATTGCCTCATCTACCTCGTACCCCTGCATAATGTCTCGGTACCCCTACCTACATGTACATATTACCTCAACCACCTCGTACCCCTGCATAATGTCTCTGTACCCCTACCTACATGTACATATTACCTCAACCACCTCGTACCCCTGCACAATGTCTCGGTACCTACATGTACATATTACCTCAACCACCTCGTACCCCTGCATAATGTCTCGGTACCTACATGTACATATTACCTCATCCACCTCCTTATTGTTATCTATTGCGTTACTATGTTCTACTTTTTTTTAAACTCTGCATGGTTGGGAAAAGGCCCGTAAACTAAGCATTTCACATTAAAGTCTACACCTGTTGTAGTCAGCATTTCACAATAAAGTCAACACCTGTTGTAGTCAGTATTTCACATTAAAGTCAACACCTGTTGTACTCAGCATTTCACATTAAAGTCAACACCTGTTGTAGTCAGCATTTCACATTAAAGTCAACACCTGTTGTAGTCAGCATTTCACATTAAAGTCAACACCTGTTGTAGTCAGCATTTCACTGTAAACTCAACACCTGTTGTAGTCAGCATTTCACTGTAAACTCAACACCTGTTGTAGTCAGCATTTCACAGTAAAGTCAACACCTGTTGTATTCAGCATTTCACAGTACAGTCAACACCTGTTGTAGTCAGCATTTCACATTAAAGTCTACACCTGTTGTACTCAGCATTTCACATTAAAGTCAACACCTGTTGTAGTCAGCATTTCACTGTAAACTCAACACCTGTTGTAGTCAGCATTTCACTGTAAACTCAACACCTGTTGTATTCAGCATTTCACAGTACAGTCAACACCTGTTGTAGTCAGCATTTCACTGTAAACTCAACAACTGTTGTATTCAGCATTTCACAGTGAAGTCTACACCTGTTGTAGTCAGCATTTCACAGTAAAGTCAACACCTGTTGTAGTCAGCATTTCACAGTAAAGTCAACATCTGTTGTATTCAGCATTTCACAGTACAGTCAACACCTGTTGTAGTCAGCATTTCACTGTAAACTCAACACCTGTTGTATTCAGCATTTCACAGTGAAGTCTACACCTGTTGTAGTCAGCATTTCACAGTAAAGTCAACACCTGTTGTATTCAGCATTTCACAGTACAGTCAACACCTGTTGTCTTGGACGCACGGGACAAATAACATTTTGATTTGTGTGAGAGAAGAAAGAAAAAAAACTGTCGCAACTTTACTCATCCATTTCTTTTCCAGCTTTCTGTACTTGATTGAAGTTGAGCGATAATTGCGTTGCTGAGAGACATGGACTCATACATGATGTAGTATATGTAGTATGTTAGTACGGGTATTGGAACACAGCTCAAGACACATAGACAATGTTCTTCTACTGTTCTACTCTAACACTAAAAACAAGGTGGATATTATTAAAACTACACTCTGATCTGATGTTCAACTAGTCCTGCCCCAGAGTCGTCAGAGCTGGGATAGACCACACAGTCTATGGAGCAGGAGGTCACTGCTTAAACCATTGAGTCGTCAGGAGGCATGGTGCCGGCCCCTAATGGTGGTTTGTTAACCCATGCCGTTTGCTTACCCATTCTGTTGGTTTGCCCAGTTTACCCATGCTTTACCCATTGTTTGATCACTCCAGATTGAAGTCGAAATTTCGGGGAGATTCCTGCAAAACCGACCACTAGGGGGCAAAAAACACCTGAAGTTCATTAACCCAAATCTGATTCCTGAACCAATCAAAACTAACACCTGAAGTTTATTAACCCAAATCTGATTCCTGAACCAATCAAAACTAACACCTGAAGTTCATTAACCCAAATCTGATTCCTGAACCAATCAAAACTAACACCTGAAGTTCATTAACCCAAATCTGATTCCTGAACCAATCAAAACTAACACCTGAAGTTCATTAACCCAAATCTGATTCCTGAACCAATCAAAACTAACACCTGAAGTTCATTAACCCAAATCTGATTCCTGAACCAATCAAAACTAACAACTGAAGTTTATTAACCCAAATCTGATTCCTGAACCAATCAAAACTAACACCTGAAGTTCATTAACCCAAATCTGATTCCTTAAAAGAGTAGTTGACTATTTTAAAACATGATGTTAGATGGTTCCTCATCCTGAAAGTAGTCTAAGGGCCAGGATAAAAAGCTATCTATGAGGGGGGTCCTGGGGGGGGGGGGTCCTAGGGGGGGAGGGGGGGCAGTCACTGGGATGACAACCTAACTTGGGATGGAGGGGAGGGGGGTTAGCAGTTGGAACAGTGGAGAACAATTGGAGGTAGCAATGGAAATACCATGAGTCAGCTACAGTTGAAGTCGGAAGTTTACATACACTTAGTTTGGAGTCATTAACACTCGTTTGTCTACCACTCCACAAATTTCTTGTTAACAAACTATAGTTTTGGCAAGTCTGTTAGGACATCTACTTTGTGCATGACACAAGTCATTTTTACAACAATTGTTTACAGACAGATTATTTAGTGCCTTTAAACAGCTTGGAAAATTCCAGAAAATTATGTCATGGCTTTAGAAGCTTCTGATAGGCTAATTGACACCATTTGAGTCAATTGGAGGTGTACCTGTGGATGTATTTCAAGGCCTACCTTCAAACTCAGTGCCTCCTTGCTTGACATCATGGGAAAATCAAAAGAAATCAGCCAAGACCTCAGAAAAAAATTGTAGACCTCCACGAGTCTGGTTCATCCTTGGGAGCAATTCCCAAACACCTGAAGGTACCATGTTCATCTGTACAAACAACCGTCATACCGCTCAGGAAGGAGAGCATTTCACTAACATTCCCTGGATCCAATACTCCACTAGTCTGTTTCACTACTATTCCCTGGATCCAATACTCCACTAGTCTGTTTCACTACCATTCCCTGGATCCAATACTCCACTAGTCTGTTTCACTACCATTCCCTGGATCCAATTCTCCACTAGTCTGTTTCACTACCATTCCCTGGATCCAATACTCCACTAGTCTGTTTCACTACCATTCCCTGGATCCAATACTCCACTAGTCTGTTTCACTACCATTCCCTGGATCCAATACTCCACTAGTCTGTTTCACTACCATTCCCTGGATCCAATACTCCACTAGTCTGTTTCACTACCATTCCCTGGATCCAATACTCCACTAGTCTATCTCCATTTCATCTTTTGGTTTTATGGCATATGGGACAGGTCTAGCTTTGAAGCATTTTTGGCTTGCTGTGTGATTTCACGGTCAGTTTAACTGTTATGTCCTTCATTACTGCCAAGTTCTCCTTTGAACACATCCGCGTGTTTCCTCAATATCCCTTGTAGGTTTGTGTCCTCTTTTACAACCATGTGAATTTCCTGCCAAGTTTAGTTAGATTTTTTCCAGCCATGTGCGTCCTAGCAAAGCTGCATGGTTGCCTTTCATGATGTAAAGTGATAGCTTTACCTTCTGTTCGTTGAGGTCCCCTGTAACAATCACACTTCCTCTCACTGTAACAATCACACTTCCTCTCACTGTAACAATCACACAGCCTCTCATTGTAACAATCACACTTCCTCTCACTGTAACAATCACACAACCTCTCATTGTAACAATCACACTTCCTCTCACTGTAACAATCACACTTCCTCTCACTGTAACAATCACACAGCCTCTCACTGTAACAATCACACTTCTGCTCATTGTAACAATCACACTTCCTCTCACTGTGACAATCACACTTCCTCTCACTGTAACAATCACACAGCCTCTCACTGTAACAATCACACTTCCTCTCACTGTAACAATGACACTTCCTCTCACTGTGACAATCACACTTCCTCTCACTGTAACAATCACACTTCCTCTCATTGTAACAATCACACTTCTACTCATTGTAACAATCACACTTCCTCTCACTGTAACAATCACAATTCCTCTCACTGTAACAATCACACTTCCTCTCACTGTAACAATCACACTTCCTCTCACTGTAACAATCACACTTCCTCTCACTGTAACAATCACAATTCCTCTCACTGTAACAATCACACTTCCTCTTACTGTAACAATCACACTTCCTCTCACTGTAACAATCACACTTCCTCTCACTGTAACAATGACACTTCCTCTCACTGTGACAATCACACTTCCTCTCACTGTAACAATCACACTTCCTCTCACTGTAACAATCACACTTTATCTCACTGTAACAATCACACGTTATCTCACTGTAACAATCACGCTTCCTCTCACTGTAACAATCACACTTCCTCTCACTGTAACAATCACGCTTCCTCTCACTGTAACAATCACACTTCCTCTCACTGTAACAATCACACTTCCTCTCACTGTAACAATCACACTTCCTCTCACTGTAACAATCACACTTTATCTCACTAACAATCACACTTCCTCTCACTGTAACAATCACACTTCCTCTCACTGTAACAATCACGCTTCCTCTCACTGTAACAATCACACTTCCTCTCACTGTAACAATCACACTTCCTCTCACAGTAACAATCACGCTTTATCTCACTTTACACTGCTGCTACTCTCTGTTCATCATATATGCATAGTCACTTTAACTATACATTCATGTACATACTACCTCAATTGCTCTGACCAACCAGTGCTCCCGACCAACCGGGCTATCTGCATTGTGTCCCGCCCACCACCCGCCAAACCCCCTCTTTTACGTTAGCCTGTAAGGAAGCATTTCACTGTAAGGTCTATAGCCTTTGCACCTGACAAATAGACTTTGATTTGATTTGATTTGAACTATTTCACCAGTGTATGTTTTCAGCGTCATCTTTGTGGGCTGTGGTGTGAGAGGTGATGTTCGTTTCTCCTTTGTATACAGTCTCAGACAGCGAAGATATGGCTGCTCCAGTGTCCACTTGCATCCTTACTGCGTTTCCACCCAGTAGCGGTGTCACCCAGTATCCGTATCCATTGTCTGAAATGGACAAAACGTGCAAAGATTCTTCCCCTTCAGACAAGATATCACTTTGTTCATCCTCTGTGTGCTTCATGTTATGCACCTTCTTTTTTAAGGGACAAGCTAGAATATCAATACATAATAGCACCCTTTTCCCTATGGGCTCTGGTCAAAAGTAGTGCACTACATAGGGAATAGGATGCCATGTGGGACAACAGACCCGTTCTCCTATTACTGTCCTACTGGGTTCAATTAAAACAGAGAACAGAAGGAAAGAAAACTCATGTTTCCTTAGGTGTTCTGGTCAAGGTAGGATGGAGACACACACACACACACACACACACACACACACACACAGTGTTGCATAAAGAGCAGTCTGTGTAACGTAAACATCTTATTGGTGTTCATAAGAAAGTTTCAGCACCGCAGGCCAGGATTAAAGTCTACAGAACTTTCAGAGGGGCAAGAAGTTTCAATAGACAGAGAGAGGCATGAAGAAAGGAAGAGTGGCAGAGAGGGAGAGGTAGAGACCAGGGAAAAATAACCAGGGGAAAGGAAGAGTGGCAGAGAGGGAGAGACCAGGGAATAATAACCAGGGAAAAGGAAGAGTGGCAGAGAGGGAGAGACCAGGGAATAATAACCAGGGAAAAGGAAGAGTGGCAGAGAGGGAGAGAAATCAAGAGAGTGATGAAGAGGGAGAGAGAGAGAGAAAAGGAGAGTGATTTAGAGAGACAAAGAACTAGAGAGATAGTGGAATGAGATATTTAAAAAAATAAAAATAGACAGAGAATGAAAGTAAGAAAAAGGGAGCATGGAAGCAGTCAGAGAAGAAACGCTGAAACAACAGCCTGTCTGCCAGCAGGTTCATTTTACAGCCCGATAGTTTCACACCTCAGCCCTCTGTCGGCCCGTCCCCCTCCCTCCCAACTCTGAATGCCTCTGTGGCTACCTCCCAAATGGCCTTCCTCTTCCCTACATCGGGTGGGAGGGAGAGGGAGAGGGAGATTTTTTGCACATCGTTACAACACTGTATATAGACATAATATACATTTTTATAGTTTATTTCACTTTTGTTTATTATCTACATCACTTGCTTTGGCAATGTTAACATATGTTTCCCATGCCAATAAAGCCCTTACATTGAAATTGAAATTGAATTGAGAGAGACAGACAGAGACAGATAGGAGAAAAGGAGAGAGAGAGGGAGTAGCATAAGTAGTGTACTATCTAGGGAATAGGGTGCCAGTAGTGTACTATCTAGGGAATAGGGTGCCAGTAGTGCACTATAGAGGGAATAGGGTGCCAGTAGTGTACTATATAGGGAATAGGGTGCTAGTAGTGTACTATAGAGGGAATAGGGTGCCAGTAGTGTACTATATAGGGTGCCAGAAGTATACTACATAGGGAATAGGGTGCCAGTAGTGCACTATAGAGGGAATAGGGTGCCAGTAGTGTACTATATAGGGTGCCAGTAGTGTACTATATAGGGAATAGGGTGCCAGTAGTGTACTATATAGGGTGCCAGTAGTGTACTATATAGGGAATAGGGTGCCAGTAGTGTACTATGTAGGGAATAGGGTGCCAGTAGTGTACTATATAGGGAATAGGGTGCCAGTAGTGTACTATATATGAATAGGGTGCCAGTAGTGTACTATATAGGGAATATGGTGCCAGTAGTGCACTATGTAGGGAATAGGGTGCCATATGGAAGGTAGCCTCTGTGTGTGTACTGTGGTGTCTATATTTACTTGGTGTCAGTATCGGTCCAGGGACGGGATGGGACCGAGCAGAGAGCAGCAAGCACAAGGCAGAGAGCAGCAAGCACAAGGCAGAGAGCAGCAAGCACAAGGCAGAGAGCAGAAACAGCAACAACAACAAAAAAGCAAGTGCTCAGCATATGTGGGAACTC